>NW_010141853.1:13691-22867 GCF_000699245.1 Pterocles gutturalis
TAATTATCTTCTTTAATAATTCCATGGTATGTGATTTATTAAGCAGACTCCTTATTTGTAAACAAAATCCGAGCCACAAATGTGCGAAGATGGTCGCACTTCCTGGCTAAATACGAGGCAGACAAAGAGCCCTAATGATGCACCCAAAACGCTCACCAAAAAAAAATGTACTCTTTAAAAAAGATCACCAATTTAATGCTTTTTGTATTTCATTTATCAGCCATGTAGTCATCATTCCCCTCCCTACCACCATCTGTACACACTTTCCCAATAGACCATCACAGCTGTCCCGTTTCTCACACAAACAGTACCTTTTATATGCTTCCCAACTGTTTTTAATAACTGTTCTGTGCACAGCACTGTACTTCCTTTGTTTTCTTTTTTTTTTTCTACTTTTTTTATATGAAAAAGAGATATAATCCAAACAAACAGGTCATCGCAGCGATCGGTATAGGAAGGCAATTAAAACGCCAAAGGCTTCCACGGCCACTGACCCGTCCTCGAGCCGTGCCGGCGGCCCCAGCGCCAAGCTGGAAAGTTCCCTGGAGAAGTCGCTAAGGTAGACGAAGCTTGTTCAAAAAACAATGTACATGAGCAAGGCTGCCTGAGAAATCCTTCATCCCTTTTCATGAGGAAATATTATTAATATTACATACTGCTTGTGCAACCGGAGAAAGTTTTGTGAGGCTTTCAAAGCCCATCTATCAACTCAAAGATACCACTGTCCCGTATTTCACAACTGCATGGACAGAAACATCCCATTTTCTTTTCAAACTCCATCTCATTTTGCTCTTTCCAAGAGCCGAGCGTGTCCTAACTCTGCATCAACAATGCTCATGCCTCCCCTATGCCCACCTTGCTGCCGACGGCGGCACTGCCGGGACCCCAACCTGGGCTCGACCACACCAGCTCGGTGGCCCGCAGCAGGGACGAAGGCACCGAGCAGCCGAGGATAACTCAGTCCCAAGCCCCAGTCCGACAAAGCCACTTGCAAAGTGTGATAGTGGGGAGAGACCCAGCCTGGATGGGGAGAAAAGCAGGACCCATCTCATGGAAAATCTACGCTACCAACAGGATGTTCAGGTATTAAAACTCCATAGAGTTTTCTACAGAGTTTTGAAAAGTCTATAGACTTTTTTTTTTTTTCCCAGGGCAATGCCCACAGCATCCTTTGGCACACAGAGGTGTGCACGTCCCATCCTGCGGCACACAAATAGTCCTCAGCTGGGTCCCCACCTGCATGAAGGGCACGAGGAGAGGTCCCCATGCTCCGCGCCGTACGGGACCACAGCAGATAAGAGTGCTGGAACGGGGACCCTGCTTGTACCATCCTTGTCCCACAGGCAGACGGCTTCATGCCCTGGGATGACTCAGTGCTGAAACACATCTTAATTTTTTATAGAAGAGTTTATTACTCAAGATTGTGCATGTGGAAAACAACCGGTCCACTCTGTCAGTTCCCATCGTGATTTGGACCTGCAGCTTGAGATCAGAAAAAGAAACAGCACCCATGTTTAAAGTGGCCTTTGAGCATATTATTTTTGCCTATGTATCAGGTTCGTGTACCCACATTACAAGGAACAGACACCTTTAAGATGCATTTCTGAGATGCAAGCGTGCATCCCCGGACAGCAGCGCACTCCCTGCATCTGCCCAGGAAGAACCTACACCAGCGCCGATGAAGCTATCTCCTTCTCTATAGGAGGGGGGGGGGGAAAAGAGGTCTTGACCACAAAAATCCCACTTCTTACCTGACTGCCCTGCTTTATTCCCAACTTTTCCAGCAACATCCAACCTACACTCGCAAGAGTTCGGCCACTATCGAGGCTGATGCTCCTGCAGCCAGGCAAGCCACCGTTTGGGAAGCTTTCGAATCAAATGATGCGGGATTTACTTTCTAGCTCAGTGGCAACTATTTTTTACTTTTTAAACACAGAATTAAATGTAAAGAGGTTTGTTGGCTATTTTTAATGAAGTCCTCATCATGTCAGGAAAAGTCCTCGTCATCACACAATAAAAGCATTGCAGTGGCTATCCTCCCTAAAAGGGATCCCAACAATAGCCGGGCTTTAGAAAAGCATCCTGATACAAAGAATTCATTCTTCTGATTTACTTGAAACTACTTTGCCTTAAAAGAAAAAAAAGAACTGAATTAAATTTAAATTTTACCCTAAGTTTGCAGCATCATTCAGGGATTTGGCTGTTTTCTTCCACATCAAATTAAAACCGTGTTGGGTAAAAAGATCAGACAAAATTTCGAGTCAGTATCCTTAGGATGAAATCTGATTGACAAAGTATTTCTGTATTAAAATCTCCAGTAAATGTTCATCTTGACAATAAAGGTAGCAACTATCGAACTTGTCTTTTGATGGATTTGCAGGGGTTCATCCCTGCTCTTTCAGTGCATTACAAGGTATTTTGTACCACGCGTATTGGCTTTAAACACAGAAACGGTAATTTAACCAGACGCGATGTTCATTACAAAGCTCACGCAGCTCATTATCTGTCCCTCGCACACAAGACTAAATCTGTAGACGCAGAAAAACACAACATGAACGAGGCCATCCCAACACTTCGCATTTAGGTTTTCGTTCTCTCTCCTGAAACCTCCAGCAGACCGTGGACGGTGCCTGCGCTCGCCCTGCAAACCTTCCCCTCGCTGCATGCTCTGGTTTAGGACTAGTCCCAGCCTAAGAAGGCTTTACGGAGATGCCTCCCTGTGACATATTTCCCCAGAGTTTTCAGATGTTTTTGCACCCAGTGATGATCCCTGCAGCCCCGTGGTGGGTTTCCTGGGCTTTCTCCTGCTCTCCCATCGCGCGTTCTTTAACAGGGGATGACAGCAGCTGGGACGAGGTGTTCAGCACAGAGGATGGTGCAGAGCAGGTTTAGACTTTGTTTAGATACTGACACTATAAGCATGTTATTAATATGACAAATGGGTGAAACCAAGGAGCAGGGAAATCACTAGCTACACTTCTGCAGGCAGGGCAAAGTGCCATGGTGGCAGGTCCGGAGGATTTGCCATCGCGGGTGATGCTGTCTTAGTTTTACGTCCCATGGAAGGTGTGCTCCATCCCCATGTGCACCACAAGCCCTGCCTGGACATGGTGTCTCAGTGGGTCTCAGGCAGCACAAACCCACCAGCGTCACCATCCAGCTCCCCAAAGTGTCAGCAGAGCCAGGGATAGACATGACCTCCCCCAGGGTGTGTCCACCAGCCAAGGTGGGCATGAGGAACCCATCGACCCAGCCCTCCCCAGTAGCGCCAGGGGCTTCATGCTGAGCCCCATGGGTGTCCTGCTGGAGGACACCTCAGTGATACATCCTCCCGTGATGTTTTGAAATGACTTTTTTCCATCATTGAAAAAATCCAGAGCACCAGTGAGTTTTATCTCATTGACCAACCAACCACCACGTCCCACGCTCGTGTGAGCCTCTCCAGCACAACCAGTTCACCTGGATGAATAACCCCACCTTGGACACCCACCAACCCCATGATAATTTAGTGCTTCACCACAGATCTAGCTCACCCCAAAACATGAACATGCTGAAACATCCAATCATGTTCTGGCACGCATGCCAAAAAAAAAAAAAAAAAAAAAAAAAAAACAAGAAAAAAAAAGCCCATGGCAACAAAGACGACAGCTTGCCAATGGCAGCTGCTGCACGCACACACAAAATTAAACTATATTCTTCTGAAAAGGGATATTATTATGGCATTTGTTTCCCCTCACCCATCACCCTCACCCATTCCTCACAAAATAAAGGGGGAAATATCAATACATAGCGAACGTTAGGAGAGATGGGTAAAGAAATAGAGAGAGGATGGGATGGGATGGGATGGGATGGGATGGAGAATGCCAGGTTTACCATGAGATCCAACCAGGATCTGGGCTGGGTACATGGAGCTGCCCTGAAATATTGGCTCACCTACGGGAGCTGTATGGCACATGCAAGTAAACCATTCAGCATTTCTACTGCGGGAGGCCCGCGGATGCTGAACTGCATCAAGTTTGGTCAAGCTGACCCTCAGCTGTAACAGAAATCTGCAAACACATCATTTTATACGTTAAAAAGCATCTGACGATACCCATCTTCGCTTCCTTTCCCCAGTGCGGACCTGCCCAATGGCTCCCGTGCTGCTATGCCGTGCACGAGATAGCCTTCTCCTCACTTGTGAAGATAAATGTCATATCGGACCTCTGACATCATGTATTCTCCAAGTAATTATTTCTGATACCCTAAGAGTTGTACAGGGTGCACAATAAAATTAAAAAGTAGAAAGCAAGGTTAATAAGATTATGGTGTGGGTATAATAGGTAATGCATTTTGCAGTATATCCTTAAATCTGCCCTCTCAAAACATAATTAAATAACTGTGATTTATATTTTAAAGGAACGCAGACACGCAGCGTATCCTCCTACCCACATATGCTAATTGCTTTCAGCCCCTAAAAAATCACACAGTTGTTTGCAGCTTTTTAATCCTCATGTGTAAATAACCCGACTCAGGTCCAAGTTATGAACAATACCGTCCAGGAAACTTTCGGAATAGCGTGTCATTAAACCCGTCTTGATTTTATCTTGCTAATCTAATGGCACTGATGTGTACCGAAGCCCGCGGGGAAGGACGAACGGCTCCCCAGAGCCCTTCGCACCAGCCCAAGAGCCAACGTGCCGGCTTGCCGTGACACCAGGAGAGCCCTCGGAGGGGGAGGGTGGATATCAAGGACCCGGAGAAGAGACTGAGACCCCTTTAGGAGGAACCAATGGATGTATAAGCTCAGGATACCCCTCCTGAGCCTCACTGTGGGTCTGCGTGCACCGTGGCGGTGCAGGGACCATGCGCACAAGCTTTCCTATTGGCAAAACTCAACGGCTCCGCTCTCCATTTTGCACTCGCACGTGAGGGTCTGGCACACAAAATGGAGGCCCCCGTGTATTTTACAGACAGCGGCTACGAATCCAGCCCAAATCCCCCCGCGCTACTGGGGCCACGTCCTGCTCCTACGTGCCGAGCTGCCACGATGCTGCGCACGGGGCTCAGGTCATGCACCCACATCCATCCCTTGGGTGGGGACGTGGAGCCACGCTAGCTAGAAACACTTCCAAAAAAAAAAAATGTATACACTGTTATTTCTTCACAATTAATTACACTGTGATGAGGGGATTGGTCGGGGTGCTGCCCTTGCAATTGGGCACAAAGTGCTGCAACGTCTCAAAGAACTTGCTGGGACACATCACGGGCACCATGACCCATGTGCTGATCCCAGCTGGGCTTTTTGGTGGCTACCATAATGCAGGTGACACCAATAACCACAGATTAAATGAATGGAGAGCATCACCTGAAGAGAAAAACCAAAGCGATTAAAAATAATTTTAGTCCACCAGCAACACTTATCTACTGAGAGCCCTCACTGTTGTAAGGAAACCTTCAGGGTTGGCTGCTTTTAGGAATCCCAAATAATTTGGCCTGAATTTTCAGCCTGTAATTTAACCAGCAGCTCCAGCCCTTGCCTGTGCGCAAGGGAGCGGGGCCAGAGCTGGACCTGCGGCTCCCAGCGAGGATGCCCCAAAAGCCATCCCCTCGGCAACAGCCCCCAAGCCCCGGAGGGTCCAACTCTGGGACTTGTGTGGCAAAGCGCAGCCTTTTTGGGAGGGGTTGAGGGTTTACAGAGCAGCAGGCTGGGGTTTGTTTGCTGGTTGCGAAAGCCTCGGCCGGTGCCTGAACCCAAAGCATCGAGGGGAGGAGGAGGAGGAGGAGCTGCGAAGAAGCTCGAAGCATGGAAAGTGAGGGATGCCCTTTCCTTTACATCCGAACGGGGAGAAAATACATAATTGCAATAATAAATAGCGGGTTTTATGAACAATTAGGATTCCACTGTCTCTTTGAAGGGTTTGAAAAGCTGACACGATGTTTTGGGTTCTCCAGATTCAGCTTTGAGGCCTCAACCAAAAGAAACATTCAGCCCCGCTGTGTACAGCAGTGACCACAACAAAGATTGTGGTTTCTCCCACACTCGCCTTAAATAGATCTAAATTAATGCTATTCATCATTGGGTGGAAAAGAAGGGAAATATAAAAGTGCAGTCGCTTGTAGACAAGCCAGCAGCACTGGGCAACTTTCTTCCCATTCCACGGCTTCTCCTGCTGCTGCACCTCGACGCCCGCCGGAGCGGGGAGGTACGGAAAGAACGCGCCCTTATACCGGCCGAACCCATCACCTGGAAAACATCCTGGGCATACGAAATATGTCTTTATCCCGTGTTTATTTATTGTCGGTGTTTGTTGTTGTTGTTAGAGAAAGGGGGAAAGCTAAAACCACATGACTGAACGCCTGCCAGGGGTTCGTGATAGAGCAGAGCGTCCCGAGTGCCGCACCAGTTAGTATGTGAATTATCACGGATACTCACCGGCTCAGTTACAACCGCACGGGGGGAACAGTTGTCCCACCTAAATCCTGCTTCTGTCAGCTACCGCCCTGCCCGCAGAAAGCAGTCGGTCCCGCTCCCCGGAGCGCAGAGCATCAATAGATGGAGATATCTTTCTGCGCCACGCGGGGCGTGCGGATGGCCGCGGCTCGTGCACGCCCGTGATAGGTGGGTGCGTGAAATTTGGGGTGTCGAGGAGCTGTTGCTGTCACCTCCCCACCTCTCCTGACTCAGATATAGACCCAAGCTCCCACCACTGACTTTTTTGGGGCACCTTTTATAAGGCTCTAGCAACATAAAATCTGCCTTCTCCTGGTATTCCTTGAGGGCAAAAATTAGAATACGAACGCTGGAATAAGAATATGGGAATAAGAGAGGTCCTAATTTCACTTTCTTCTTTAAAACTATAGATGTATCACCATGGCAAAAATTAATAGCGGGGAAAAAAAACCCAAACAGCCCTATGAGCCCCCAAACATTAAAATCTCAGCTGAACACTGTTCAGGTTCCCCCGGGTGTGCACAGGGAGCCCTGTACAGGGAAAGGGTGTGAAATACCTGCTGAGTATTTTGTGGTAAGAGTAAGTGTAATCTTTATGTAGAAATGGGTACAGACTTTTAACATGGCAAACAAAACTTTAAGGACTGTTTTGGATGCACGCTGGAAGAGCCACGAGCTAGAAGTAGGTTTTCAAAAGCCCTATACACAGAGGGAAAGTCACGGATGCTTTAAAAGTCTTCAGATACGTGTAAAACCGACATATAGGCTACATATTATCTCTACAGAACAAACACCATTTGAAACGCGTCCCTTTTTAACTACTGTCTAAACTTGGGAGGAAAGGAGCAAAAAAAAAAAATACCAAAACCCAAAACAACAAAAAAAAACCCCACTGATCTTACACCTGCTCTTTAGCAGTGGGAAGTGGGTTCTCAATCTGTTAACATGACCATCTGGCCAATCTGCATATCACGGCTATCTGGATTACCGTACGATGGAATGACAATAACGTCACCCAAACAAAAGTAAAATGCATCAAAAAAACCTCACAGTCGCGCAGCCCTTTTGATTTCAAATTAAATAATAAATGTGGTATCACAGCAAAGATGAGGAAGTCGGCTAAATAATTAAAAATGAGCCTTCGCTACGGCATAATTAAGTAAACAATATGGTGTGTGTGTGTTTCTATATGAGCCGGCAATAGTTTTCAATTCGAACGCTCCACTTTTGCAAAGCAGCTATCAGGAGTTCCAAGATGCTGCGACAGCTCTTTTGGTGATGTACGGGATTGTCAGGACATCCCCTCGCATCCCTGCAACGCGCCGAACCGGCTGCGGCTATTAACAGGATTAATGCAGCAACAATCAATACCAATCGTACTAAAAGATTATGGCGCAAAGCCTTACGTGCCTTTCGGACTCCCCCATACCTCCACGGGTATTTTTTGGCTATCTGCAGTCGTTTTCTGCATTAACCAATCTTTGGGTTATTCCCATCGATGCCACTCTTTGAGGTGGTCCAGGTAGAAATATTTAAAATCTGCCGATGGGAACGTAAAATGGGTCTGCTTAAAGTTCAAGGTCATGTGCTATATGCTAGTGCCCAGGCAATTAGCAATAGAGCATATTCAGGCGCTAAGTAAATTTTCACAGACGAAGAAATAAGGCTGATTCCTTGCATCTCCGCTGGCTTCTATTCTAAACGCAGACAGGAAAATGAGCTCATGTAAATAAAACTCTATCCCCAGATTTTGTATTAAATTTGGGATTTTTAAATGTCCTTCTGGACGATTAAAAGATTTTCTCTGCCACAAATACCTCGCTACCTTAATTCGCACCCAAAGCGTGTAACGATGGCCGTCCAAAAAAATAAACCGTGCATCGCAGCATCGCCTCCTGGCCTTGCCACCCAGCTTCATCTGCTGGAGAAGTCTCTAAAAACTGTGACCTCTCGCAAAATGTAACTATTTCCATTGTGACGCTTTTCTCCAATCTGATCACATTAGCAGAAGGAACTCCAAAGCAGTAAAAAACTCCAGAAAGTTCTCGGTTGAGTGCCTACTAATGAACAAAGGTTAACTTTATCTAAAAGGTCAAATGCCTGGTGGCTAAGGTTGTGACCTTAACAACTTAAATTGTGACCTTGCCACGTGCCTAGTATATTGTAGATTCTGATACAGATCATCTGGTAAAGGACCGGTCATAAATTAGCTTTACTGTTTGACTCCCACAAAGAAAACGGTTTGCCACAATGGTTTCCAACTTGTCATTTGATACAAGCGCCGAATAAGTGAAAACTAAAAAGTGAACCCAAGTTCAGGGTATGAAAATGCCGCCTGCTTTTACTTAAGCAGATTAGAAACTGCAAACTGAGAGCAATACTCTAGATTTCAATACATTTTTTGGTCAACCTCTAATTCACAAAACACCGATCTTCCTTCCCCATTTTTTTTTTAATTTCCTCTTTTTTTCTTTTTTTATTAAAAGAAAAATGACATGTAGTTTGCCTATTTGCATATATTTGTTTTCTCTTCCTAGACAGTTCTTAAAGAGAATAATTGATTTCAGTAGCTTTGTAAGAAGCACTATTTAAATCTGTGCACATGTGTTCCCTTACAGATGATAGTGCCTACTGAAGAAAAAGCGTGGATTCAAAGCAATAATTATCGTACATGTTTAGAAGGAAAGGGACATCTCACTGCCGAAGTCATCTCGAATAAGGGCATCTTGGAAGAGAATACTTC
>NW_010141853.1:22901-29517 GCF_000699245.1 Pterocles gutturalis
GACGAAGAGTGGAAGAAAAAAAAAAAACACAAGAAAAAGAGAAGCGAGCACTATGGGTGAAAAGGTCACAATGGTTTTGGCACGTATCTTCAAGCATGTTTCGGAGTCTGTGCCTCCTGCCAATACTGGCAACTTCTCAAAACTTTTAAGGAGGTAAAAACATTGTTTAGTGTTTACAAATCTTCTGTACTATAGCAGATGCTTGTCAAATCCACTATATGTAAGTTGACCAGCCTACCTAAGATTTGCGCTGGTGACTTCCTCTGTATAAATAAGCGGTCCATACATTTGGGGAGCGAGGTCTGATGGAGTTTGAGACAAAGGACCCTTAATTTTTTTTTTTTTTCCCTTTTGTAATTTTCCTGTTGCGCACCCGGCACAAGCTGCCATTACTGCGGGTCCGCGGGAACCAATGGCTGTCAACTTGGCCAATGTTCAGGTGTAACAAAGACTGCTGGGATACATCGGCGGGGGGAAAAAAAAAGGGAAAAAAGGGGGGAAAAAAAACCATAGCCTATATGCGAGGCTTTTGGTACACCTCTGCGACATGATATAGACGGTGACCATGCTGTGCTACCTCCTAAAACTCATTTTGCCCCCCTCCCCGGTGAGGTTTAGTGGGGAACACGCCAGCACCCGCTCCTGATTTAAGAGCACAATGCGATGCGTGCGATCAGCAAACAACGGCCGAAAACACGAAGCGGTGCGGTCTGTACGAGCGCGTTACTGCTTACACAAACCCGCAATTCTAACCCCCCCCAAAAAAAAAAAATCCAATCCTAAGCCTCGCGCTAAGTTTCCACGGCAAACATCTAGTCCAAAGAACAATTAGTGCAATTGATGAAGGCAGTGATGAAGGCAGAAATAAATAAGAGTTCGCTATCAAGGCTACTGTTTGCCAACAGTGTGCTGATAAGATGGTATATCCCTAATCACAGTATTGAACTTTTATAATGTCTATCGCTGGACTGTTATAACAGCAAGAGGATCCCTTCAAACTCCTCGGAGTACTTACACCCTGGGTTTGGTCCTTTTCTCCCCATCCTGCCTTTTTGTGATCCCACACGCAGCTTAAACCAAGACCATTGGTTTCTATTAACAACCTGTGCACTCCGCAGAAGGCTGCTCTTCATTTAGGGAACACAGTACAGACCAGTATTTACCGGCACTGCACTATATATAAATATAAATAATAAAAACCTGCGTGCCATATAGCGCTCAGAGTGGTTTTTGGCCACAGCTATCAAAGCACTTTAAGTGCATCACCCTGCTCCAATGTACAGAGGAGGAAACTGAGGCAGACAAAAGGGATGCGAGTCCCTGGGTCTCCTCGGAGCTGGTGATGGAACGGGAGAGGACCCGCAGAGCCGCAGTCTCCCTTTGGTTAGCCATTAATTGGTAATCCTTCCTTCCCCATGCCCCATAATAAATCGCAGAGTAAATAGATAATTTTCCACAATATTTGCCTACCTCCCCTTTGCCATAAATGTGCAATATGATTTACCCATGGTGCACCAAAGTGCAAAGTAAATTTCGCAGCTTATCTGTCGGAAATACAGTGAGGATACTCAAAAGTTATTTCCAAATATCCGGGATCGTACCCGGAAAATCACAGCGGCGACACTGCCTATCGCAACAACCGCTGCAGCGGCTGAAAAGCGCAGGAAAACTTTGGGGAAGCCAAAACTTTCTGCAAGACCCTCCGAAAGAAGGTAGCATTGGAAATGCAGGCTCCCGGTGCTGTAATTTGCTCAGTTTTCTTATTGATATATATATATATAGAAGTGTTTTCTACTAATACGATTCCTCTCCCCTTTGCTCATCTTTTTTTCCAGCCTGTCCAGCCCCCCAGCTTGCAAGTCAGGCTGACACCCAGGGGGACTTGTGCATACCATAGGTGAAAACCAGGGCCCAGCACTTCACGTGCGCACGTTTTTCTGCAATATAATCACTCTGGAGAACTGCAATCGCGTATTATTTTATCCCATCAACATAACTACGCATCCTCTGAGCACACCGACTCGCTCCGCGGGCAGGATGGACTTTGCGCTGGAGTCAACAGATCCCAAAATTTTCATTTTCATCACATATGAAAACATCTCAGCAACTTCCCCAGGAATTTATCTCAAGACCTGCTCAGGTTCTCGGTGTATAAATTGTGATATTTCAGGGGGGGTTAAATGCTTCCTTTTCCCCATAGCGTTACTCGGAGGGTTGTTTCATGGCCGTTCAGACCTGACAGCTGGGTTTGCTATCGAGGGACCACCTTACCCTTTCCCTCCGAGCCCAGCCCTGCAGGATCTCCACTCCCCATCCCATCGCCGCGGGGTGAGGATACCCGGTACTCCTGACCCGCGGGACTCAGGGACCTCTAGCCTTCTCAGACTACTTTGTGCATAATATATACAAACTTTTTTTTTTTTTTAATTAAAATCTATCTGCTTTCCCCCCAAAATCAGGATAAAGGAAGCCACATCCAGCTGCGATCCCTCTTAGGACAACATTTAGAATAACACCTGTGAAGGATGCCTGAAACGCCGTTAACCCCAGGAAACGAGAGCCACTTTTACACAGCTGCACCTTAAAAGCCCAAATAAAAAATAAAAAAAAAGAGGAGGGGGAGTTTTGGCACTCCCCTTGCCACCCTGTGAGGGCGATAACCGGCGTCCCCCGCTCCCTCCCCGGCACATGCAGCCGCTGCCGGAGCACGGCACACGGAAATAAACCAAAAAAAAAAAAAAAAAAAACCAAACTTGTAGAAGGTGGTATAGAAAAGCACTTACCTGCTGCGTGCACAAAGTATGCCAAATATAAATCGAGTTCCTTAACAGAAACTCCTATATGGTGGGGCTGTACGCACAGCCCGGGGTTAGAGCACTGTGGGGACTTTACAAGGCGCTCGCCATCAGTACTTTCGAGCGGAATACCTTTAAATAAAATCACCATAACAAGGTCCAACCTCCAGACCTTATCTGCCTGGCGAAGGCAGTCAATTCTTCTCATCTTGCCCTTCTGGTCTGGATTGGAAAGAACGCAACACGGAGGCTTTTTTCCTGTGACTGTGAGAACAAAATCCTCCCGAAATTCAGGCCTGATATCTTTCCGGAGCTTTGCCAGAAGTCTGGATGCCCATTTTTGCTTTACCTCAGGTTTTTCACTTAGCAGTTCGTCCTTCACGGCTCTCTCTTCCTCTTTTGACATGCGTTTTTCATGTTTTTTGAAGTATTTTCTTTTTCGGGCTTGCAGGTTGAACCACGTGTACGCAAACGCTCGGACGTGAGGCAGAAGTGCTTCGATGAAGGGATGAAATTCATCCTGAAAAAAGTTACAGAGAAGGGTCAGTGTCACCCAAACCATCAACAACAAACCCTCCAGAAATGAGGTTTTCGCACGAGGCGCTAAGGCTGGCCGGGACGGTGAGATTTAAGAGGGTGCTTAGATATTTTAGGGGCTGGGGGACTCATACCCCTCACTGACAGACCCCAAACCCGCCAACGGCCCATCACCGCTTCACCTCACGCTGACCCCAAACCTCCGCTCCCGCCACCCGAAAACAGGGTCCAACTTCAAACAAGGACCCAACGGAGACGATCCAACCATGGGTTCTTTCCCCAAACTCCAAACCTCTTTAAAAACAAAACAAAACAAAAATTTTAAAAAGGGAAGAATGAGTTAAAAGCTAAAAACCCCGCGGCGAGTCCACTCGCGGAGCGCGTATCTCCCTTTGCTCTCTCCCTGACCCCGCTGCTTGCGGTGTAGCCAGCGTATGCCCGCCAATTTGGCAAATCCTAAACATTTGGATGCCAATCAATGTTTGTATGGGGAAGTCTAAAGTATAGTAAAAACTTTCCCGAAGATATATTTGGAAATAGCAGCAGGCGGTATAGTAAAATGCCAATAGAGCTGCAGATACAAATACAATGAAGGGTGGTTTTCCCTCCGTTTCCTCAACGGTGAAGGGAGCAGAAAGTAACGCGGGCGATTTATCCCGCGTGCGCACCGATAACTAACGCTAAAATCCTAGAAAAAGCAAGTCTCATAATGTTTTTTTTTTTAAAAAAAGTTTTGTTTATATTTACTCAAAAATAAAAAAATAAAAATCTGATACGCGGGCATATTAGGACAAGCCAAACTCTGAGTCTTTCTAGAAAATAAAAAGGCAGAGGAAAAATTGAAAAATGCGGTAACAGAAAACCTTAGTACGACTTGTGCAAATAAGCAAAGAATTATTAATTTTTTCTTTACAGGTTGCATCATATTTTCATATATTTGAAAAGAAATTCCCTACTTGGAAAGTTAGTTGAGCCATCCGGAGACACTGCTCGCTTTGTGTAACGATGAGTTAAAGATCACCCCTCTTCCTTGGCACAAAAATAATCACTGTTAAAATTATGCGGACAATTAAAAAAAAATGCAAGAAAGACCCCCAATTTTGTTTAAAAAAAATAAATATATATATCCTCAAAAAGTACTACATAAATCAGCCAAAGAGATCAAAACATATTATAATATACTGGGGCCACGCTTCTTGCTTTTCTCTGAATAAATGAATGACCAAACTCCGGGCTGCACGTAAGAACGTATATAGCCCGTGCGGGCCTGATCCAGCACCGTGCGCTGGGGCCGTCCCTGCTTCCAGGGGCCGAGTTCCTCCTTTTCTCAGGATTGGGCCCCTCCAGGAAGGGAAAAATAAAGTCATTTGTGCAACGTTTTCCCCCAGCGTGGTAAAAGCCACCCGCTGCCTACCCTTGCAAGGCGACATTGGGGATTTTTCAGATTAACTAATTTTTTTTTATTTTTTTTTAATTATCCCATGGAGTACATTTCTTACCCCAAATCATTTCAGGTCGTGCAAATATTGTTATTAAAACAGACATCTTACTTCCTTTCGACGCCTTATTTTAACTCGCACTTTCTTTTCAAAAATTATGAAAAAATGGAGAAATCAATAGTAGAAATGTCTATCAGCAAAATCCTGTCGTAATTCAAGACCTTCTGCTGACTTTCCCAAAAGCTTTCATTGCACTTATTCTGAGTGGCCCCTGAATTGTAAATACTTCAATCCACAGGTAATACCGCAGCTTGTATTTTTATTTTAAACACAGACTGTTAAAAACTACCAAAAACGGCGCAATATATTTCATTATAGCACAGCAGAGCGGCAGTAATCACAAGTCCTATGAATGATTATTAAAATATAAGCAGGTAAAATAAAATAAATCACTCCAATGATTGGCACATTCCTCTTTTTTTTTTTTTTCTCTCTTCCCCCCCCCCCCCCCCCCCCCGAAAAAAAGCTTTTTTTTATTTCTTAATTAAAAAAAAAAAAAAAAAAAAGATTGCAGTGAGTTTGCAGTCGGCAGATTCAAAAAGTGAGAGGAGGCACAATCCCAGCACATGGAGCTGCTCTCGCCCACCCGAAACAGCTCTCGCAGGGAGGGAGGGGGGAAGGAAAAAAAAATAAAAAATAATAAAAATATAAAACCGACAGGTCCCTACAAGCTATTAAAAATAATAAACCCTCCCTTCTAATCCCTCGTGTCCTTCCCTTTTCCCCACCGAGGGAGAGTGAAGGAAAAAAGGCCTTTTGTCAAGTGGAAGTTTATCTGCGAAGGTAGACACACAGCACTCGCCAGCCCCTGCGCCAGCCAGGGCAGCGCGTCCAGCCTTCCTCCTTTCTCAGCGTGGCTTGGTACATCCTGAGATATTTGAACTTTTCAGCTTTAAGCAGAGCTTTTGTCCTGCCTGATCTCATGTGCTCGGGACTTTTTTTTGGCTCGAGGCTGGATGCTATCCAAGAGAGAGTCGCTTTAACCTGCGCTAGGGCTGATTTCTACGATGTGAACCTGAAAGGGGAGGTAAAAACAACACCCAGGGAAAAAAAAATAAAACACAACAACAACAAAAAAAAAGACTTTAAAAGACTTCAGGGGAAAGGTAAAAAAAAAAAAAAAAAAAAAAGGGGGGGTTTTTTAGTGTAAAGTCAGGGTCCATGGCTGAAGTAAAAGAAAAGCCCCGCTGCTCGGTGCGCGAGGTGTGCTCGTCCCTATTAGACTCCAACGTGTCTTTACAAAATGGTGTTCGAGGAGAAAAGGTTAATGACTCATAAACAGACCAACTTTCAAACTGTCTTGGTAAACACGCCGCTCCGTAAAAATCGCACCGCTTCAATCTCGGCAGTGAGGTATTAGCAAAGTCGAAATAAAAGCACCCGGGACTGATCAAACAAAATTGGGCTGGATGCAGGGACGGGGTGGGGGGAGCAGGTTCTGCACAATGCAATAATTTATTTGGGTGTTATTATGGCCTCTCCTCCCCCCAAAAAAAAAAGTTTGGGAAATGTCAATGCAAGTGTGCTAACAGACGTGCAGGCTTGTCTGCAGCCTCTCTGCAAAATATCAAGATTTTAAGTAACTGGTGGAAAAGGAGGTGATCTTTGCCTTTCCCCAAGTTAGCTTGGAGGGAAACTTTCAAAGTATTTGATAAAGCGCTTTGCTTTCCCCCCTCGGTGTTGGATGGGTCACCGAAAAATAAAAGGCACCAGGAAGCTTGGAAAGCAAGAATAAAAAGTAAGTTGCTTTTTTTTTTTTTTTTCATGGCACTACTCTCCAAAGTT
>NW_010141853.1:29529-30304 GCF_000699245.1 Pterocles gutturalis
AGAACAGCCTGTTTCTAAGCAGCACCTAAAATTTGGGCTGCACAATTTTGTATTGCTTATACCCAAATTCTCCTCTGCTCTTCAGAAAGGTGTAAAGAAAAAAAAAAAAAAAAAAAAAAAAAAAGGAATAAAAAAAAAACAAAAGAGCCCCAAAACCCAGCCCAAAGGCGCCCGCAATAATGTAACACTGCAAAGGAGTCTTTTGAAACAATATATTTCTGCTGATCTTTTTGAAATTAAGCCAGCTACAGCGACTCTTGTTAATATTTTTACAATCCATTTGCTTGTAAATCTATTAGGAGATGTGCATATGTTCCCCAACTATTTCCTAGATCTTCAGCAGATATGTAAATGGAATGATGTTTAGATTTTTCCTGACAGATGATACAAAATGCTTGTGCCATTTCAGTTCCAGGGCTTGGATAAAGACGCTCATAACTGGGATTTCTGTTTGTTTTCCTTTTCTAACCCACTTTCGGAAGCTTCCCTTTAAATCTGAACCAAAACTTAAGGAAAAAAAAAAAAAAAAGAAGGAGAAAAAAAAAAATCTCTGTCCCAAAACTTGTATCAATAAAAGCTCCTGAAATGAAAAATAGGAAATTGCTTGCAATTGCTCAGGGCTCGCCCCCTTTTTCTCCAGAAAATGACAAAATCACCTAATTGATCCTTCGGAGGGAAGAGTTTGTCAGGAGGCCTCTAATCCTCGTATTACTTTTCCAAACGTGCAGCAAGAATGTGAGATTTGCACAACTGAGTAACAGCACAGTGCCTGGCT
>NW_010141854.1:0-4035 GCF_000699245.1 Pterocles gutturalis
GGGAGGGCGGGTCGGGAGGAGACGGGTAACGGGCACAAAAGGTGCTGCGTGGGGACTCAGTCCAACTGCAGCTCTTAGGGTTTTTTATGTTCGTACCAGCCACGGCTGCCCCGCGTCTCTGAGCCTGGCCTGTGTCTGCAGGGAGATGCTGTGCCGGGCACCCCTCCCTGCTGCAGGGGCAGCGGTCCCTCTGCCCTCCCGGAGACAGAGTGGAGCAGCAGCTTCAGCAGCCGCTAGGAGCCTTTTCTGTCTTCCTCCTGCCTGAATGCAGAGCCTGTGCAACAACAACACAGTTTGTCCCTAACTCCTCTCTGGTTTTCTCCTTCTCTTGCAGCATCTCCTCGCAGTACTCCTCCGCTATGTCCTCCCACTCCGGCAGAGACGGTAAGAACCCAACCTGCTGCACACATTCACGCCAAGCAGCTTTGTGACCAGTGGTCTGGCTTTACCCAGAGCGTGAAAGATCAAGCGGCCCCACACGTGTATCTGCCTTCTCGGCCCTTCCCGTCAGCCTGGCCCTTCCCTCTTCCTGCCCGGTGCAGGGCTGGTTAAACCAGCGTTTCCCAGCGCCTCGTGGACCTTCCCACATCTTCCCTAAGCCCATGCAACCCCTGGCGATGTGTGAAGAGACCTCCCTCCCTCCTGCCCCCGACTAACTGTCCCGCGCTCTCCCCTTGCAGTGATGACGAGCTCCCGGCAGGTCCGCACCATCGTGGAGGAGGTGCAGGACGGGAAGGTGGTGTCCTCGCGGGAGCAGGTTGCGCTCACCACTCGCTAGGAAGGGAAGGGGCTCTGTGGACCCTCGCCCCCAGGCTCCAGAGAGCGGCGAGCTGACCCCCCGCTGTCCGAGGCCGCGTGTGATGAGGCTGTGCCGCAGAAACAGCCGCTTCAGCCACCCGTTCCTCCTGCCCGCTTCGCCCCGTTTCACGCAGGTGCCGCCGTGCACTCTGTACACATTTAATAAAGCTTTTCCCCTTGTGCATGCAACTGCAGACTTGTCTGTCACTGATCTCACAAAGCCTCAGGGCTGGGTGTTTGTGCCAGGGAAAGTCCCACGACACCACAGCAGCAGCAGCCCAGGAGGGGAAGGGGGGACACGGGTTCCCCTGGAAGCAGAGCAATGGGAGACGGCTTTGCTCATAAACACACGGGACTGACCGGGACATAAACCAGACAAGTGTGATACGTGATAGGAAATGAAGGAATGACAGAAGGGTGATGTCTGAGGTCAGTGCGCCACACAGCTGATAATTAAAACCAACAAACTGAGCTCAGTTCTGTAGCTCGTGGTGTCATACAGAATCAGCTTCTGCAAACTGAACTTAAATGACTTCAGCAAGACGACTGCTGTCGTGTGTGCCACTGCGAGACACGAGCACAGCATCGGGCTGTTGGCAAATCTTACACGTACACGCCTCCTGTCTTACCTGTCTGTCCCCAAATCCCGCCGTTAGGCACGTTGTATGAAAACCTTACACAGGTCTTTTCATGCCGCCCGAGGGCTGCACGGAGCGGGTTCCAAGGGAACCGCTGGTTAATCCGCAGAGGGACGAGCAGCAATCTCTTGTTATCACTACAGCATCTAGCAGATCACTGCTCAGATCCTTCCTGCAGCACAGGAGCCAGCTGCCGTCTGACAAGGTCTGCAGGCACGCTGCCACGCCGGATGAGCGAAGCAACGTGTGCGCCGGCAGCCGGGCACCGGATCCGCCTCTGCCCGCTCACCTCCCGGGAGCCAGGGAGCATCTGGAGGATGCTGCGCTGGTCAGGCACCCACCAAACACGTCCTGGGGCTAGAGAGGAGAGGAAATCGCTGGAGACCCAAAGCCTGATGGAATCATTTAGAGCCAATTTAATTTTTTCCAGCCAGTGGCACACGGGAGCTCTGCCCAGTCCCGGACCACGGCCTCGTGTCCATCACCCAGCTCAGGAACACAGCCTGGGCCTGAGACAAAAGGCAAAGGTGACAGTCTGCAGTAAATCAGCTTCCCTTTGCTTGTAATGATGTACGGAAGTCAAGCACGTTTGTCTCTTGGATTATTAGTTATGATTCATTTTCCTTCAGCCTCCTCGAAAGCATTATGGTCCCTATGGAACAATTACTGAGGCATCGAACAATTACCGAGGCACGCTCCCTGGCCTGAACCCTCGTGAAAAGAGCTGCCGACGTCACGCTGGGCATGACAAGACAAGCAAAGGCGAGGGAAGGTGATCGAAGAAGCGCGGAACCTGCCAGGTCTTTCCAGAGAACGGAGTGTGACGAGACGTTATCACTGTGTCATTGCTCAGCAACTACAGAAAAGGGCAGGAAACGAGACACAGGCTGGTGCGCAGTTCCCTGCCTCTATCGTGCTTTTCTCGTTGCTGCAATAACAGACCTTCCTCGCAGAAACAGGAAAGCTTCCAGCCCTAGGGAGCTAGAGCCATCCCGAAAATGAAAACGAGCTCAAGCGAAAACGTACTTTAGCATCAGGCTGTCTTAGATGTTACAGCAAGGGGTGAGGGTGCAGGCTGGAAATTCTGACTGCTCCGCATAACCCATTATCGCACACCAGAGAGAAGTCCAAGCTCAGCCCAAGTAATCCTGGTGTTACTCTGAGGAAGGAAAGCACGGCACAGCGACGAGGCTCTGCCCGGGCACTCCTGCTGCCTGCTCCAAGCCCAGCCCCGAGCCGGGGCCGGCGTCACCCAGGCGATGGACGGCAGCTGGGGCAGCGCAGGACACGGGCTCGCTGCCGTGTCTGAGTCACCGAGTCTCCAGGGAAGTTCTCCTGGACATGAAACCAGCCAGTGACTCAGGGAACGTTTGTAATAACGTGAAATGCTGGATCTCCTTCTTGGGGCACATTATCCTGGCTGTGCTTCATATGCACCAGTTTAAGAAACAGTCTTTAGCCTTAAAATATTCCTAGACTACCAAAGACTGCCCTCCAGGGAAATCTAATCTTTCTTTCTCACTTTCATTGCTCTTTTGAACCTGATAACTCTGTGCCGTAGAACAACCCCTGGGAACAGCTCCCCGGTGCCCAGCCGCCACCCTGCCCTCCCCTGCAGAGCGCAGCACAAGCCGCACAGGTAAAGCTGAAGTTTAATTCCTTTCTTTCCGTTCTGCACAAAGCTGATTAAATGCGAGCAGCGCCTTTGCCTAGGGGAGGCTTTTCTGCTCATTTGTTACTTGAAGTAATAATTTTTCCTTGTCAGGCCTGCGCTGCTGTTCCTGAAATGCCTGCTGGGAAATCCTGGTGAGCCATCATCTCTCTCCTCCTCTTCCTCCCTCGGGGCGCAGCGTTGCTGCGAGGGGCTCCCAGGTCAGCCGGGGACGGCTCAGCAGAGGCTCTGCCCCTGGCTGGCTGCAAGGCTGCGTGAGCAACGTTCCGTCTGCAGGCTCCAGTCTGGGAGTCAATGACAGTTAATTCTGGAGAGAGCCTGCCATTACGCATGGAGATACCGTCATTAGCAGATCTGCTCATCAGAAAATGAACATCTCTTAATAAAATGAGGACTGTAACTGCTGGCAGGTCTTGAGCTGTGCTCTGGTGTAAAAGCAAGAGCTGGTTTCAGTAAAGATTTCAAATTTTGGAAAGGAAAAAAGCTACCATGAAGAACCCCCAAATCCAGTAAAATCAAGAGTGAAATCGTTATTATTCTCCTTTACAAACGGTGTAGAAATTCCAGTCTCCATTGGCTACAGAGACCTACGGGAAGGTCTGAAATTCAACAAGTAAGGAAGAAACACGGACATCTCTGCTTAGTTTTCAACTTCCACTCGTTAATGTTTTAATTTTTCTCATTGTAAAAGGAAGGATTACGTGTCTCTCGATTACATGAAATTGTTAGCTCAGCATTAATTCCAGTCCTGCTCCAGCAGCAGGAGCAGCTGCGGGGCCGCGGCTGGGCTCCACGGCAGAGGCGCCTGATCCTGACCATGCTCCAGCCTCTGCGCAGGGTC
Source organism: Pterocles gutturalis (assembly GCF_000699245.1). Taxonomy (NCBI): domain Eukaryota; kingdom Metazoa; phylum Chordata; class Aves; order Pterocliformes; family Pteroclidae; genus Pterocles; species Pterocles gutturalis. Next base: position 3,950 of record NW_010141854.1, read on the forward strand.
TCGCTGCCGATGAGCCACGGCACCATGGCACCATGGCACCACGGCACCACGGCACCACGGCACCACCACGGCACCACAGCACCACG
>NW_010141854.1:4047-5328 GCF_000699245.1 Pterocles gutturalis
CAGCACCACAGCACCATGGCACCACGGCACCACCACGGCACCACCACAGCACCACAGCACCACGGCACCATGGCACCATGGCACAGGCTTCCCTCACTAATTACGGATGTAACAAGGAATGGACACACACAGAATCCACACCACATGTCAGGTGTTCTGGATTTGCAGTGCCAAGATAAAATCAAGACTAATGAATTTACCCAAATGGCATAAGCAATATTTCTGAAACAGGCTGCGCCTGACGCATCCTTTGTGGGCCGTGTCTGGGTGACCTGGATGCCAAACCCATGCTGAGCACCACAGGGCGAAAGCAGCCAGGATTAGCACGGCTGGGCTGTGTTATTTATGAAATGAAAGAATCAGATGACAAAAGATTTTAATTATTTCCCTTCTTCCTCAATCCAGCATTCCAAGACTAAAAAATAGGTGCAACATATTTTTTAAAATGATCTTTTCTAAATTTGACACATTTCCCCTAGATTATATTTGGAGAATTTCCATGGTGCTGGCGGGAGGTGGGACAGACCCACACAGGGTCTGAAATTCTCCATGTTACTCGTTTAGAAATCTTAGAAACATCTTCAGTGGCTGTCCTCTCTTGGCAGCAAATATTCATAGATAACTGCAACGTTTGGTACTCAGGAAATATCCTTTCTCTTTTATTTTGGATAAATATTTGAATATTTTGTCTACCCTTGAAAGCAGCAAAACAAATACCATCCTGAAAGAGGATGTTTGGATGTCTGCGGGAGACAGAGAAGTGACAAATAATCACCCGGACGCTCAGGTGCAGCATCCTCTGTGCTCCCAGGAGCACTCTGCGGTCTAACGACCCAGACCCCGGCAGGTTCTCACTCCGCGGAAGGGGACGGCCCCTCGCTGCGGTGCACGCCCAGCGGCAGCACGGCCCCGGCGCTCTCCTGGCTCCGGTCCCAGGGACCGCGAGGCAGCGGAACGAGGGGTCGGACAGGCTCCGTCAGATAGGACAGCGTTCCCACAGCTTTCACTTTCCGCGTAGACTCGCCCACGTCAAGGAGGGATAATTGCTATGATGCTTCATTCCCCCGGCGCTCGCGGGTACCGTCGTTGTTTGTGTCACTGCTGTTTAGGTGTCATCACAAGTCAGACCTGATGATTCAGGAAGTACCATTTTTGATGTAGTTTTGAAACACGCTTCTGTTAACCAAAGCATCTTTCTGTTGTGGGATTGCTGGAGACAAATGCCTTTAGGGAAATGTTTCCAGCTGGAAAAAAAAAAAAAATAGCACTCGCCAGGTCACA
>NW_010141854.1:5497-8144 GCF_000699245.1 Pterocles gutturalis
CTTTCCGCGTAGACTCGCCCACGTCAAGGAGGGATAATTGCTATGATGCTTCATTCCCCCGGCGCTCGCGGGTACCGTCGTTGTTTGTGTCACTGCTGTTTAGGTGTCATCACAAGTCAGACCTGATGATTCAGGAAGTACCATTTTTGATGTAGTTTTGAAACACGCTTCTGTTAACCAAAATATAGCACTCGCCAGGTCACAAGGAGGAAGAATAAACAGCCCTTCTCCGCCGGCAACATCCAGGAGGAACGGTATAAATAGAGGACGGTGGGGACAGAGAGATCACAATCGGATCCCGCAGCCATCTGTGCAGCTTGCCTTGGGCTCCCAGTTGGATCCTCGTGCTCCCAGTATGAGCTGCGCTGTCAGGCAGGTCGTCACTGCCTGCTCCCAGGGCAGAGGCAGCGTGGGCAGCTCCGCGGCTGGTAGTGGAAGACACATCTCGTCCGCCTCCTCGGGAAGACACGCTGCCTATGACTTGGGTGGCGTGGTCGGCAACTTCTCTGGTGGCAGTTTAAGCGAGGGATTGCTGGGGAAGCAGCTAAGCGCTGGCAGTGCTGCCGGTGGGAGCTTCGGAGCGACCCAGAGGGCTTGTTCCACCCTCGGATTCAGCGGCGGAGGCATCTGTGCCCGCGGCGTCGGTGGTTTCACCAGGGCCAGCGCTGGCTGCGGGGATGGGATCTTGTTTGCCAACAACGAGAAGGCGACGATGCAGAACCTCAACGACCGCTTGGCCTCCTACCTGGACAAGGTGCGTCTCCTGGAGGGGGACAACGCCGAGCTGGAGTGCAAGATCCGGGAGTGGTACGCCAAGGTGGGGCCCAGCTGCGAGCCGCGGGACTACAGCTGCTTTCATAAGGAAATCGAAGACCTTCAGAACCAGGTAAATCACTGTTTTGCAGGAAAATTCTAGTGTTTCTTTGGGCTTTGCTTGCACATGTGGACAGACCACTGCCACACGGCAGAGGCAGGAGCTACGTCTCTGGAGCTGCCCACGAAGCAATGGTTGAGATGAACCGGATGGTTTGGGGGAGGAGGACGCTGCCTTTGCAGAGAACTGGCGGGTCAGCACAGCCTGCTCCGCCGAGCTGGCACGCAGGTTTCCCCGCTGTAATGCCACCTGACTAATGATCCCAAAGTATGGAGCCTTTATCAAACAAGGGGGTTGCATTACCCCAGGTGGACATTTCCTCCAGGGCCTTCTGTAGCCAGAGGAAGCCACCAGCCCGAATCTCTCTCCCCCGATTTTCTTTTCCAGATCCTGTGTGCAGCCATGGAGACAAACAAAATCCTGCGGAACATCGACAACAGCAGGATGACTGCTGACGACTTCAGAGTGAAGTGAGTGCGGTCCGGTGCTGGACCAAGGGGCTCCCACTCCCCGAGGAGGGGTGGGGGAGCGGTGGTGGTGGGGAAATGCTAACCCTCCGCTTGTCGCGCTGCCGATCCCTGGGCCCGCTGACAACCCGCGCTGCATTGCACGCCTTGGTCCTAAATTTCCTCCCCACCAACTCAAGGGCTTGCCGTGGGTTCTGACACGCCGACCTTTCTTTGTTGCCGGTGGCTCAAGGTACGAGACGGAGTGTGGTCTGCGGCAGAACGTGGATGCAGACATCTGCAACTTACGGCCCGTGCTGGACCAGCTGGCCAGCTGCAAGACCGACCTGCAGCTGCAGTGCGAGGCTCTGACCGAGGAGATGTGCTGCCTCAAGACCAACCACGAGGAGGTGAGACTGCCCCTTACTCTTAGGGAAATGAGAAGAAAGAAGAAGGAAAGCCCCCACCCCCAGGTGTGAATGTTACCGACACGGCGCCCGTGTTCTCTGCAGGAGATGAACTGTCTGAGGAAACAGGCGACGGGAGACGTGAGCGTGGAGGTCAACGCCTGCCCGGGGCCGGACCTGCGGAAGATCCTGGAGGATCTGAGGTGCCAGTACGAAACCCTGATGGAGCGCAACCGCAAAGAGACCGAGCAGTGGTACGCCTGCAAGGTACTATAGAGGTGCAGAGCCGTACCTGCTGTGCCTGTGGGGGAAAGGGAAAAGGAGGGATTACGAACCCCTGGAGTTGGCTCAATATCGGCAATTCCGCCATGGATGCGCTCAGCTCAGAAATTCAGTATTCCTCTGTTCTCAGCGTGGTGTTACAGGGTCACAAGGGAGTAAATGGGGGGATGATTGGGAAATACCCGTGTGTCCTGCCGGGCGGGCACAGCGCGGTGCGGCCCCCACCGCAGGGAGACGCTGCGGGGGGTGACGCCAGGGCGGCTCTGCTCTCCCTTTGCAGGTGGAGGAGGTGAATCTGGAGGTCATCACAAGCAGCCAGGAGATCGAGTCAAGCAACAAGCAGGTCACCGAGCTGAGACGTCAGCTGCAGGCCTTGGAAATCAACGTGCAAGCCCAGCTCACCATGGTAGGCGATGCCGCTATGGCTCCCAGCCTCCCCCCTCTCCCTAGACCGCCGCAGGACCGGCGTCACGCCTCTGACCAGAGGGGCTGAGGTCGCAGCGTGCCCAGGTACCGGTGTGCTGTTTCCATTCTCAGAAAGAAAACCTGGAATCCTCTTTGGGGGAAACCGAATGTCGCTACAACAAATACCTGGCTGAGCTCCAGAGTCAGATCTCCTGCGTGGAGCAGCGGCTGGG
>NW_010141854.1:8165-17130 GCF_000699245.1 Pterocles gutturalis
AAGAACCAGGAGTACAAGCCCCTCCTGGACGTCAAATGCCGCCTGGAGCAGGAGATTCAGACCTACCACTGCCTGCTGGAGGGCGGACAGCACGACATCATGTACGCAGACCACAGGCAGACCCGGGCACAGTAAATCTCTAGGCTTTGATTTACAGGGATATGAAAATTTGTGATTCGAATGGTAAAAGCAACAGTGTGGTGAGGAACCAGTGCTGACCTGTTAGCAAATCACGAGGCGTTTGAGGATTTGGCTCTGATAAATGTCCAGAGTGCCAGCCAGGGACCATTCCCCCATCTTGGGCCAGTGAAGGTGGCGGGGAGAGGTCCCCAGAGTTGTCCCAGCCCCCCGGGCACAGCGCAGCATCACCTCTCCTTACAGGGCGGGAGCTGGGCAAGGGCTTTATGAACACTGTCACTGAACTGGGTTCTGTTGGCTTTGCCACAGCTAGACAGGATTAGGGACTGGCAGCTAAATTAACTGAAACAATAAAATATCTAAACATATTCAGTTTCACACAACAATTTTAATTAAAGCTTGGGGAAATTTAATTTGTATGCAAAGCAGTTGGCTCTTCCCTGCCTCCCATTGCCTGAGATTTTGAAGCAGCGAGGCATGCTGTTAATCTCATAAACGGCTGCAGACACACAAAACCGGCCTGGGCACCCACACGCTCCATTAGTTTGGAAAAAGAGATATTTTAATGGCCGTGCCCTGAGGTGGGCTCTCCTGGACTCTCCAGTCCTAAATTAGTCACATGAAAATCAGCTCGTGTTCCCAAATGCCAGTTGTGATGGACGGAATGACCCTGTGAGAGCTCGGCTCAGAGCCTGCGCTAATCCTGAGTGATGAAGATGGAAAAGCGATAGCTGTTACCAGAGCTGTCTCCTTCCACAGAGGCTCGGTGGGAAGAGGAGTCCCTGCAGCGGCTGCTGGAAGAAGCGGTGGGCTGAAAGGCAGCTTGTGCCAGCCCTGCCTGCCCTGAGCCTGGCCCTGGGCTGCGCGAGGTGAGGGGCCTCCCCCAGCCCGTGCGTGGCTGCGTCGGTCCCGCTGCGTACCTGGGAGAGGAGGAGGAGAGCTCTCCAGGCTTCTCTGGGTGGGAAAGGGGCTGGAGGGGGTTTCTTTTTCCTGGAGAGAGGCAGCGTGGGGAGTCAGACCGGCAGGATCACAGTCGTGCGGTTGGTCGCGGAGCAGGGGGATGGATCCAGCCGTGGCACGGGATGCAGCCGTGGGGCACTCGTCAACCGATGCGCAGAAAATAGGTTTGACACTGGGGGGTTACTGGCAGGAAATGTGTTTAAATAAAACTTTCAGCACAGCTCGGAAATGAGGAGCAGGCAGGGGAATCTCAGTCACTGGTCTTTGAACAGTTACAGAACATGAAGCAAGCTAGGGAGAAGGGGGAACAGAAAGGCCAGCACAGGGGCAGGGGGAACGCAGACCAAACCCCGGAGAAGTAACGCCTCCTGCTCTCCCTTGGCAGGTCGCTGCAGGCAGGAGAGCGTCCCGCCAGCCCAGCTGCACACCCCCGAGGAGGCCTCTGGCAGAACAATCTGTTTGGGAAAAGCAAGGCACAATAACCTGCCGGGTCTCAGTTCTGCTCACAGCACCAGTGGGCAGGGGCTCTGCAGACCCGCTGCCTTCCTGCCGCCCCGCTGCCTGCATCCTCTGCCGCTGCTCTGATCCAGCCCCTGCTCCTCACCCGGGCTCATCCGTTCTGCGCTCAGTTGTCTAACAGCTACCCAAGCTTGTCTCTAATAAAACTTTGCTACTACTGACACAGCCTTGAACCTGAGAAATAATTTCTACAAGTAAATTAATAGACAAATACTTTAAAAATTTACGCAGATAATTATACTTATCGTACACCTTTGATTAGAAATCCACCTTCGATCTATATCCACAAAGCCATCACTACAAGGGAAAAAGAAAAATTATCCATGTTCCCAACTGCCAGAGTGCTCCTGCTGAGTTCAACGGCTGCAGGAGGGTGACAGAGGGGCGGTTGCAGGAGGACGGAGGAAAGGGACCGGCTGATGCTGGGGAAAGGGACATTTGCTACCGGAGGAAGAAGCATAAGCTCAGACACGAAGGTGATGAGGAAAGAATCATTGGGGGAGGCTGGGCAGAGTGCAGGGAGTCTGAGTGACAATCTGAAAGAGCCGTCTGAGCGAACTCTGGATTTTCATTACAGTAGGTGTGTGCTAATAGAACAGAATCTAATGTGACACAATATAATGTACCACACAGCATCTGGGAGCTATTATGAATGTGCGGCAACAGGATAAAATCAAGAACAACAAGTTTTCCCAAATAATACTGAAGCAGTAATTTTGAGAGCAAGGCTCTGCTGGACTTGACACACCCTTCTGGTGGAGGAGGAAAATTGTTGGAGAAAACGCTAAATAAAGAGCCTCTAAATGGATTTTTGAAAAAGGCAAACAGGAAGAACCAGCTGGCAACACGTGGGAAGATAAAAGGGTGAGACAAATTAACATGTGGGAGAGAATTTTTTTAAAAGTAAGATACAATAAACAACCAGAAAAAAAAGATGCTGGCATGTCATTACCACAGAGAAAGGAATTACGAGCACATTCAGCAGCACAACTGCATTTTGCTGCTTGTGCAAGCAAAGGCTCAGGCTCCAGCCTGTCCCTCTCCCCGGCAGCAGCACCTCGCACACGCAGCAGAGGGGCTGTGAAGGGTGCTTGCCGGCTTTGCTGCTCACTGTGCAGCTCTTTTTCTTTTTTTTTTTTAAATGAAGCATGGGATGGCGTTTGACAACCAACCTTAGACAGAGGTGTAACACGAAGGCTTCCACCATGAAGCTTCAGGGGATATGGGGAGTCTTACAGAGTGTCCGTTCCCAAGGACAGAAAGAGCCGCGACGTTTCCAGAATGCCCCCACGGGCGATGCTGGACACCAGCCCGGAGCCCAGGGCTGCAGGCACCGGCCATGCGCTGGTGTGGTGTGTGAACTGTAATTTCTCTAGAAAAGTCTATTTTATAAAACACGCAGGCAGGCACAGGCTCACTCAGGCACAGGGACTATCTGTGGGGTTTGTATTTTTGTTTACTGGCTTGTGTAACATCTGTAAGAATTCTGCAGACGAGTAAACTACCGCTGTGATCAAGCAGCAGGTTTCTCAGCTCCGTGCACTGAATAATATCAGTTAAACTGCCACTATGAACCACATATTGGAAGTTTATTGAAATTAAAAGACTTCTAAGTACAAGTATGAAATGAAGGCGATGAGAAGCCATGCTGGGGGGGTGGTGGGAGGCCCCCACCTCAGCTGTTGTAGCACGGGATGGTGTCTGAGTGCAGGCGGCACCTGAACGCTCCAGTTCTGCTCGGCAGGTTCTGCTCTGACCCGTGCGGCTCTGCCGGCAGGGACCGCAGGCTGAAGCCTTGTTTTTCCTCCTGACCTGCGCTGCACTCCGCTGTCCATGCAGGAGGGAAACTGCCGGGGTTTCCTTCACCCATCAGCATCCCAATCTGTCCCAGGACAAATTCTCCTGGTCTCTCCTTTGCCGTGATAATCAGCCGTGCCTCCAGAGATGCAAATGCTGGGGCGGCCGGCTGAGCTGTCATTGTCTGGCAGGTGCCGGAAGGAAACGAACACCCTTCGCGGAATGAATCGGGGAAGATGGTGAGCTTCAGTAGGAAGCAATCCGGTTCTGTTCACCTCCATGTTCTGCTGAACTGGAGCAGAACTGCTGCTCCCTGACTAGCAAACGTTCTGAGGTGGCTTGAAGATGTGAACAGTCAGCAAGAAAGAAACTGAAAGAGAGCAATCACCCGGGTCTCTGAGGCACAGGTAAGACCCAGGATCAGGCTGTTACCAACTCACCGGGATAATTATTTCAGTTGCCTCATAGGAATTTTCCTAAACATGGTGGTATAAACCAATGAGTCACTAGCCAGAAAAAAAATCATGGTCTGCATTTGAAAGATGGGAGCATGAGGTCTGGAGCCAGCTCAGTATCACATCAAAGAAGGGTTTAATAAGTGATGCCTAGTGGCTGTTATGTAAATCATTAATGGTAATTACAAGCGACAAGATAAAATCATCTTCCAGTGTGGTTGCACAAACATCACTGAAGCAATGCTTATGAAAGCAAAGTTGTGTCAAATGAGACACACCCTTCTTGTAGTTGACACAAGAAAACATTATCAGCTTTGATAAGTGGAGTGAGCAGAGCGCGGAGGAGACGGGCTGACACTGTGCAAAAGGGCTGTGCCCAGGGACAGCCACAGCCCCCAGGACCAAACCCCCAGCCCACAACGGCACCGGAAAATGGGACATCTCCTGCCTGCTCCTGAGCTGCCCATCGCCACGCGTCACTATTTACACGTCTTGCCTCTTTGTCCACTTTCACACCTCTCTGCTTTTCCACGATGCCCACGAGGCTCAGCAGCGTCTGTGCTGCCGCTGTGCTGAGCCCCTGCCCAGCCCTGGCTGCCAGCCTGCCGTGGCTTCCCTCACCCCCACCTGTGTGAAACCCTCGGCGTCCTCCTGTTTTACGCTCAGGTTGTCATTTTTATGTCCCAGACTCGCACAGTCCTTTCCTGCACAGCGTTCTGCCCCAGGGCTGTGCCCCGAGGCTCCAGGAATACAACTAACAACAAAGGTGGAGGGAAAGGGATCAGGGTAGTGGGAAAAAGGTTGCTACCGATGGATGCTTCGGAACAAGGCGGTGGCTCACAGCTGGAGCAAGCAGAGCCCCACAGCCAGCAACCACACACACCCCTAGACCTATTCCTTCTTCCTATCAGGTAACTGTTGAAGAAGCAGGTGTGGGTGCTCCTTGCCCACCCTCAGAGAAATGTCCGATATCTGCAGTGTCTCCTCCTAAAGCCGAGGCTCCGAAAGGGAGAGAAAGGCAACCTCAGCCCAGAGCACCGCTCTCCGCAGATCGCTGTTGGGTAACCTCTGAAAACCTACACAGCAGGAGCAAAGCTCCAAGCAATCCAGACATTATATTAATTTCTGCTGGCTCTTACGGCCACACCCTGTCTTCAATTAGATTCCTCAAAATGGAAGATGAAAGGCAGATTTACTCCCTATCCTGCTTTTTGCTCCTGATTTTCACTATTGCGACTCTCGGCTGTGTGGGGAGTACGGGGGATGTGTTTCTGGGGGGAGGATGATCCTGTATTTCAGGCACCGCCGTCTCCGCTGGGAACCTGCGCCCTGACAGACGCCGGCGCTGTCCTGCAGCGAGTTATTTCCCTGCACCACACGAATAATGAGTATTCCGGGATGCCGCCAGCCTTGGGTAGGCGTCTTTTTATCATTTCTCATCTAAGTAAAGAAATAAATTATCTCACTGGAGAGCGGAGAGTCCTAACTTAGGCTGGGGAGAAGATGAGCCCACGTCTATGTGCTTGGGGACACTCTGTGGCCACGGTGACAGAAGCCACCTCGCTGCCAGCAGGTGAGCGGTGGCTGCACGTGTGAGTGTCGCTTTCTCTGCCGGAGGTGACGGCTGCTCGCGGGGCCTCCTGTCCGGCGTCACGCTCGCCGCCAAAGAGGATTGATCACAACTGATGCTGTAAATAGGGAACTATTGGAGGCAGAGGTTACTTGTGAGTAAGAGCCGCTTGGGAATTCCGCCCTGTAGGGAACAGCAGGCTCCGTCCCCTGCAGAGCAGACTGTCCTCTCATGGCAGCCGGCTGCTGGGGGGATTCCTGCACTGGCTGAGCCCGTTCTCCGACCGCTCTGCTGGCTGCTGCTCGCTCGGTGCTGGAGATCGTGCTCCCAGGGCCAGCCAGGCTGTGCTCATACCCGATACTACTCTGAGAAGCTCAGTTAAGAAATGCAGAAAGCTTTTCTCCTTGTTCTGTGCTCAGCACAACCTGAGTAATGGCAAAGACCTGCGGGATCCCGTCCCAGTCCCTCCAGGGAACTGGATCTATCGCCCGTGGATACTCCCTTTCCTGTCCGCTCGCTCTCTATCTGCGATTACCACAAATTGAGGCAGCATGGACAGCAATTAAAGTAATTGCAAAACACCTCCAGAGAGGTGCCTCACACACCAGCTCGCATCGAGTCCGTGTGACATCGGGACACGGAGGAACAGGGACCTCCAACGTGCAGCAGGCCTGAGCTCGGCAGGCTGCGAGCGAGCTGACTCCTTGTGTTTGCATGAGCAGAGAAACAGAAGCCACCAGTGGGGAACTAAACCCACGGGGAATTACCTCTGGGATGTAAGAAATCTCACAATAAAGCGGGTGTTGGACATTGTGGCAGGTGACAGACATGGGCACCACGATATCCCTGGTCTCTTCTCTGCTACGGTCACTATTGTTCACTTTTCAGAAGTGAGGATTTATATTAATTTCCCATTTTTGTTCCACATACTCTACCATAGCATGTGATATAAAAATGTTTATTGGACTAAGAATAAAATAAATACAAATTAATAAAAGATAAAAGGCACTTTGATGTTATAAATACCAATGTTTCTTCTTTGTACATAATCTAGGGCAACTTTTTTTCTTGACTTGTTGTAAAGTTTGCATCATACAAAAAGCTGATGACTCATAAAACATTATTTTACTTTTTGGAATAAGCTGCTGACATGTAAAGTATCTTCCTTGTGAACTGGGATTTCTAGAGGGAAACTGCCTATGGGCTGTTTATTCTTGGCATAAACAGCGAGACTAGCCAGCCCCGTGGGAAGAAGAAACACCCTACAGGTGACACCCCCTTGGGAAGGTATAAATAGGGATCTGCGGCACCAGCCAGCCTGCAGTCTGATTCAGTATCAAGCTGTGCATCTTGCTTTGGGCTTTGGCTTGGATCTGCAGCTGGCCTCAACATGAGTTGTAGTATTAAGCAGACAACGGGCTCTCTCAGGGGCAGGACCAGCGGGGGCAGCTGTGTTATCGGTGGCGGTGGTGGTGGTGGAGGAGCACGCATCTCCTCAGTCTCCTCCGGAAGATACACGACTTGCGGGATAGGTGGTAGCCGGGGGTTTTCTGGTAGAAGCTACTGTGGTGGTGTGAATTACGGAGGAGGACTGAGCACTGGCAGTTTGGTTGGTGGAAACTATGGAGGCAGCTTAGGAGCTGCTGTCCTCGGAGGATGCTCGGGCATTGGATTCAGCGGTGGCAGCGCTCGCTTTGGCGGTGGCATTGGAGGTGGCCTTGGTATTGGTCTTGGTGGAGGGGTAGTTGGAGGTGGTTTTGCTGGTGATGGCATTCTTCTTTCTGGTGACGAAAAGGTCACCATGCAGAACCTTAACGACCGCCTGGCTTCTTACCTGGACAAGGTGAGGTGCCTGGAACAAGAAAACGCTGACCTGGAGTGCAGGATCAGGGAGTGGTATGCCAAGCAGGGCCCTTTTTGTGAGCCCCGGGACTACAGCTGCTATTACAAAGAAATAGAAGATCTTCAAAATCAGGTAACACCATTTCTCAGCTGCTTTCTCCCTTGTAAGCTTCTCCCATGGTGCTGGTTCACAGCTTAACGCAGTAACCAAGAGTAACATTGCGTTGTTGTGAAGTGCTTTTTGTAAACAGCCATTAAGGTATCTGCCTGCAGAAACCTGAGAGCTCAAAGGTAAAAACTCTGAGTGTTTGGACTGTTTCCATTGCTTTTATTCATCAGATATATTGGATGGGGAAAATGTTATGTTCATGGAGTACATCTGGATTGGCTCAGTAGTCTCTGTGAATTAGGTTAGCGCCAAGGTGTTTAAATAGATACATGCCAAGAAATCCACTAAAAGAGAAATAAATAATGGATCGCATTGATTTGCCTGAATCTATTTTACTCTGTCACCAGTCTTGCAGAGTTCCAGTTAAACATGATTTCTTCTTTTTTTTTACAAGTTGACTCCTTCGTACAGAATTGGGAAATATAGGACACCTAATTAAAAACAAGAACAAAGAGAGCACTGCCATAACACATTCTGAGTATGCAAGTTGAAATTAAAAGCATTTGTTTGCAAAGTGTGTTTGGCAAAAATCCTAGGATTACAAAGAAGAATAAAGTGAAACGAATCCAGGAAACAGACAGAACGAGACAGACTTATAATTAAGTCTTGAAACAAAGCTTTTAAATCTCTTATCCATGAAAGCAAGATTTCGATTTAAGAGGTTAGGTGGCTTGTGGCAGGTGCTGGACAACATTAACTGCCCCTCCCTAGCCATGGGCTCCTCAGACACGTATTGGAGCACTTTAATGCCTCCACCGCACTTCAGCGAGCGCTCACCCCTGCGATCGCCACGCTCCTCACCTCCCCCATGCCTGCCACCCAGTATTAAAACAAAAAAAAGAGAGACAGAGAGAGGTTAGGACTAGCAGTGGGTGCCCTTCAGCCTGAGGACAGAGGGAAGAGACTTGAGGAGTGAACGTTGTTTTTCCAGATTGTCTGCGCAACCATAGACAACAACAAGATCATTCTGAACATCGATAACAGCAGGATGACCGCCGACGACTTCCGAGTGAAGTGAGTGCCCCTTGGTGTCCCCCTCCTCCGTCACTGCAGCCCTGCGCTCAGACAGGTCCCTGGGACCCTCTGGGCAGGACAGGCTGGAGGTGACCGAGCAAAGCTCCTCCGTCCCCTGCCTCCGGGAGTGGCAGTGCCAGGACGGGCGTTTGGGAGGAGGAGGTGGTTTTGTGCGGAGATGAGAGTTCTTCAGAGGGGCTGCGCAGGCGGGGAGCAGCGTGGGGTCCCCTGAGCCACCGGGCTGGCACGCGGTGTCTGCCAAAGGGGAAGGTTTTGGTTTTTCGTGTTGGAGCGCAGAAGCGTGGTGACACCTCCGCCCTGGTCAAAAAGCTCCAGGGAAGGCGGATGAGGGCAGATCAGACAGAGCAAGCCTCAGACTGCCTTCCTTAGCATCCCGTGAGGCTGTTGGGAAAGTACTGTGAGAGAGATGGAAAAGAGCAAATGGTGGGGTCGGACACTGACGGCTCTGCCTTGCTTTCGTTCTCGCCGGCAGGTACGAGA
>NW_010141855.1:0-16387 GCF_000699245.1 Pterocles gutturalis
TCTCTTCTTTTTCGATATACATATTCAGTATTGCCTTTCCATATGAATGTAAAAATTAGTACCCTTGATTTCTATTATGGTAACAATGTAAACATTAAAAAAAAAAAATCCAAAGCAGTTAAGCATGACCAATTAATGTCATTCTAGTGCTTAGGCTGCAAAGTTTAATGGTAGAAAATTCTGTCCTGTTGTAAATCTTACTAGAACTTGAGGAAACCAGAAGTGAGGAAGCAAGTGAAACTTACTAATTCTATTCGAGGATTTTATAATGGCATATTTTTTCAGTATTAAAGTGAAAATGTTTTCAACTCCTGGTCCTTACAATTTTTCCAGCATCAGTTCCTGCAAGTGGGTTATTTGGGTTTAGGGGACAGAGCTTCCTTTCAATGCTCTATGTGTGTGTGTCTCTAAAAAAAACCTCCTTCCCTCTTTTTCTCCCTTCCTCCCTCCCTCCCTCCCTTCCTCTTTCTCATTCATTCACATGCAGAGGCACAAACACTCTTCTGCACCCCTTCCCCAACGTAAATAACACACAAGTTTCCTGCCTCCTCCCCTCTCCCTCTCCTCCTTTTTTTTTTTTTTTTTTTTTTTTTTTATAATGCGGCAGTGAATCCCTTTATTAATACTGTGAATCTCTCGCTGCTGCTGCCGCCGCCGCTGCCGCCGCTTCTGCTGCACACACTGCAGATATATTAGCCATGTTAGTGGGAATTTGATTTAATTGACTCTGCCTAGCTCGCTCTCATTAAGCCAGAGCCGGATTTCACCGGTCAGCACTTCAGGCCCGTAGGCAGCTCGCCGGGCTGCCGGAGAGGGGGGGCTGCTGCGGGCTGCTGGGCTTCTGCAGCTGCTGCTGCTGCGAGTGGGAAAAATAATTAGCCAAGGGACTTCCCCATCCCTGCTTTGGGTAGCAGCACCCTTTGATATTAAATGCTGAAAAAAAAACAACCCCACGGTGCAGTGCTGCAGTTGGACTTCAGGCAGTTTGCATTTGATCCCTTTCCTGTAAGGGAAAGTGCCCCTAAACTCAGTAAAACCTGTAAAGGCGAAAGCCCCTGCGGATCACTTGTAACTCCCAGCTCAAGTCCCAGTGGAGATATGGAGAATTTCAGTCACGTTGCTCCTGGCTTTCTCCAGGCAGAGAATCCTTTTAAAGAGTAAAACACCGTAAGGGACTTGCTGAACTTCAAATACTGATTTGGTTTGCTTTATAGAAAATGCCCACCTGTGGGATATGTGAGGAGAAAACAGACATACATAAATACGCATCGCAATAGATACACTCTTGAAAATCAGGCAGAAGCTTGATCCCTGGTGTTGATCAAGTATTAAACATGGAGAATAAATCATTCCTCCAGAATCCTTTATCACTGTGGAAAGGTCTGCAGTCTCCTAGAAAATACACTGAGGCTTGGTTGTGTAGCTCTGAAAATGGGATGTCCTGCTTAACTACGTAAACTGTTCCTGTTTCAAGGGCCCTTCTTTATTCCCCCTTGCTTCTTTGTTAGACTGATTGCTCCGTCAGGACATTCTGTGTAAGACAAAGTGATGGCAGCAGAGGCACTAGTTTGCCATTGTTCATTGTGCAATCTACCAGATTGAGAAGAAAAATAAAAAGCATTTACATACAGCCAGTATTTCTGTCCTCAAGAGGCCATCAACTTTAGCTTAGGCATAGTCCAAAAAACCCACTTAAGAATAAGTCAGTGCACCTCTAGATGACTACCTAGGTCTTGCTGCCTTCTCCACAACATTGTGATGAAACCGAAGAACTGAGTGTTAAGGATACATCCCATGCTAACAAAATCATCATTGTATTGCAAGCACTGTTTTGGAAGTTAAGATAAAAGATATAGTAAATTAAAGATGCCAAATCACTGGCTAAGATCAGACATGCATGCATTCTTGAGACTATAATGTTAAATACATGTCATTTTGATTTGAGAAGTAGCATAAACTTGCAACTTTGCTCATTTACTTTCCTTAAAGTCCTAGTTTATTGGCACACTTAAGTAGAAATGTCAGTTCAATTGAAGTGCTGAAGATATGCATTTTTCACCCTATTGCTAGGTTGGGTTTAGGAGGAAATAACAAAATGTCCCTTACTCTTTCTATGTCGTTTTCTGATTTTAACACTCACATTATTCTTTCTTCCATCTTGCAGACACTTGCCCTTAAGACACATAGATCACCTAACTCTCTGAGATTATATAATTACCAGGCTTCAAATTGCAATGTTTATCTTATTTGCATGTTTAGTACTTCCAAGGTTCTTTTCATCAAAAGGAAACACCAAACCAAAGACAAAAATAAGGGAAAGGAAAGGGGTAATTGAGGATGTATTGAAGGAGAGAGAAGTGTAAATATATTAAATATGTTTAGCTGTACAGCATTAACAATAACAATAAAACCCCCATTTTATTCGTTTTGATAAAGCCTAAATGTCATGATAATATTTCTAACATTGGAAGCCTATATAATATTCATGTTGTGTCAAAACATCTGCATTTTTTTCTGCTAAATTAAGAAGAATCTCGCTAATTTCAGGAACAACGTATATCCCATTAAGTTATGTCTTATCACTTCTTAATCACCATAGTAGAGATTTCTGTTGTTTCAGAAAGGACAGTCAGGAAAGAAACAGATATCTTGTTTAGTTAGCTAAAAGAAAAATAAAAAGTTTTATGATTTTCTGCAAACAATTTAACTAAGAATAGCCTAGAATTTAAAGTGTTGCCATAGAAATATATGCCTGTACACATGGTAGCCTCTTGCATGCCATTGTAGAAGACTGAATGGAACTCTAGTAGCAACCTGATAAAGTTTTAAATTAATACCCATAGTTGACATATATATATAATTTTGAGCAGAAGTGTACTGATGAAACTGCACAGGGATGCATTCTTATATTGCGTTACTAAATTTATTGGTTGTGCCAGGTTATTTTATACCTTCAGTGGAGTTATATTGAAAATACACTGTTTCAGATCTGCTAGCAAACTAGGGTGATATAAACTGTTTGGGTTGTTTTGGGTTTTGTTTTGGTGTTGTTTGTTTGTTTGTTTTTTCTTTTTCCAAGAGTGGAGTCAGATTTTATCTGATGGGGAAGAAAAGGCTTATTGTACTAGTCTTTTCTCGGGTAGAACAGCCAAATTAGCTACAAAAGGTGAACATTTCACACTTTCTTAAACTGGTGGCAAAACTCATTAGGGTGAGAGTTAGGGCAGCAAGAAGCTACAAAATGCTTCTCCTTCCTGACAAAACAATCTCTAGCTTCCATCACCCATGAGAAGTTTTGTAGATCTCCCAAATACCAAAGTCTCCCGCAGACAAGTAGCTCTTAGTAAAGAGGCAACCTCTTTCTCTTTGTGTTTTTGCCAGTGGCTTGTTCAGTTGCAAAACAAAGCACGATTTTGTACCGGAGTTTAGTGTAGCTGTTTATACTATTTGGATCAGTCAGAACGGGTTTGGCCACATTTTTATTCATGTGCGATTGAAAGTGGGCATTCTTAGATTATTATGGACTTCAGCAGGTAGATCCTTCTGTATTTAGAAAAGTTTCCATAAGTATATACATGAAGTAGGATGATTTCTGTGTCTGAATCTTATTCCATGTCTTTGTGCGGTTCAAATTTGTGGGAATTATTTGTGATTTATGGTACAGAAATTTCCAGGCAATGGGCAGGACTTCTGAGCTGGCTGCTGCATAAGTACCTTTTTTTTTGGTATATGGGAACAAGTCAGAAAGTTAAGCTGGTTTGTTTTGGTAAACTATGGTTGCCCTAAAATCACCCAGATATTTGTATAATCTATTTAAAATGTATAATGTGTAATCTGTTTAAATTGTATTAAGAGTACGGACATGGCCAATCAAAATCACAATAATTTTTTTATTATCCTTGGTTTTTCACAGACAGAGGAATATTAGCACTGGAAAAAAGATGGACTAAAAAATGCTGCAACTATTGTGTTACATTACATTACATTCACTATGATTCTATTTAGCAATGGTACCTTAATGGGTTAACTTGTAATGGAAGATTATATTCAAAGTAATTGAGAATTTTTGAAACTTTAATTATATTATAGGTGGAGAAATGCAACTGAGATTAATCAGAATTGCCTCCCCAAGTTTAACAGCCGAGTCAATTGACATATTGTCATGCTGAATGATTTCATTTACCAGCTAAATTTTCTGAATCAATTTCTGTGTATATTTGTTAAATATATTCTTTAGTTATGTGAGAGAGGAACAAAGCCAGCAGAAGTTACCCTGAAGGAAATAGCAGTCTCCTGCATCAGGCACTTGGATGCTAAGACTGAAAATTCATAGTGGAGGAAAGAATGGACAGAAACAGCCCATTGCAGAAGACACTGAGTTGACTCTAAGTGAATGACTGCTTTAAATGCCATGTATTAGTGGTATCAGTGGCACAAAGTGCTCTAGCATTTGCCCCATAGAAATACTGGTGCCATCAGAACTCTTGCTCCCGCCTTCTCCCTTTCCATTAGGTAGCAAGACTGATCCTCCTCAGATAGTTTTCAACTAAGTGGAACAAATTCTCTTAGCTATTAGTGACTTCTATTGATGTCAAGACTGTTCAGACAGACTCCTCAAGCTTTGATCTCAAAGCATGTCTAAGCATGGGTTGCCATGCTCGGTTTGTGTTACTTTATCATTCCTGAATCAACTGTAACTGTCTTGTAAGTGGGAAGTTTAGCACACAAGGTGCATTAAAATATGACTCAAGGAAAACAAAAGAATGGAAGATAATGTCTCTTTTTCCTTTAAATGAGAGTTCAAGTAGTAAAGATGGGCTGGGAAGATACAATGAAAACTCTGGAGACTAGTGGAAAATGTAATGCAGAACAGATATGAAGAAATTAAGAAACAGTATAGTCCAGTGGAAAAAATTACGGATTATGACTAATTTTCTGGATCGCTATGCAGCCTTGAGTGTAGGTGGTATTTGTCTCATGTAGCTCGATGGGCTTGTAGTGCCCTAAAGAGGTGTCCTGGAGTATCTGAGGTGCGTGCATGAGGCTGGTAGTTACAAAAGAAGGACTTGGACACATTCATGTATTCCTGGAGTGGCAGCTGGGCCCTAGGTGGGATACATTAGGGCATCTGAAACAGGAGTAGACACCTGTGTGGGAACAACTGAATTGAACTCTGGATCTACACTGGGAGGCTGGTGGCTTGGTTCTCTTGGTGCACAGAACTAATTTGAATTAGCTGGGTGTCTGAGCTGTCTGCAAGGTGTTGACAGAAACGACTAGAGGCTCGTAGAATGTATGGTCAGCTGATGCCCAGTCAAGGTACTTTAAGATGCCACAAATATCGCTGCATGTCTGTGAATGGGCAGAGGAGTTGCATTCTAAATGTAGCTGTTACATACACCTGCACTGCAGATAATTAAATGTGCATGAGAACTAAATCAAACCCTTGAAATGATACAAAATAAATTATACCGGAGATGGCTAGCTGAGAAATTTTTAAAGGATGTCTGTTAATTTTTAGAGGGCAATAATTATGTCAGATGTATCCCACACACTTTTTCCATCTGTTTTCCTAAATTGGATTTTATTTTTGTTTTTTCACGTCACTAGCTCTTTGACTTGGGATTGCATCCTAATGGCTGCTTTTGGATAGGACTCCTATTTCAGCTGATGTATTTAGAAATTGCTACAGTACATAATAACTATAATAGAGACATCATAAAGTAATAGAAGCTCTGGAAACAAAAATGTAACAATAACAAAAAAATCCTGACAGTTATTACTGATACCATAATAGTAAATAACTGGTTCTTGGGTCAAACTTGAAACATAAATGAGGAATACAGTACTCCAGGGTTGTAGTCATTATTGAAGTCATTAAGATGATCAAAATGAGAGATAAATGCTAGCAATAGATGAGAACATACAGTGGAAAGTGTGTTTCAGAAAAAATCTGGTTTATGAAAAGAAAGTGCCAGACTGTGAATGGTTTTTCACAGGAGGATTGAAAAGAGAAAAATATAATTTAATTATGGACACACAGTACCAACTTATTCACATGAGATATCTTAAAAGGAAGACAGATGGTAGGAAAGATTTAAGTGCAGGTTGTAGAATATGTGGCTAGACCCCAGAGACTATTAGTCATATTACAAGTGCATGTATCAAGTTGCCGAGAATAAATATGGCACAACAAAGTTGGCAGTATTGTATACTGGGCACTGTGCAAGCAATATGGACTTTTAGAGAGAAGTGTCAGAACTTAGAATGAGTACAAATGGACAGAATGAAAGCATAAAAAATAGTAAAAGATTTTTTTCACTATTACAGGTTGGGAAGCAAATGTTTCAAAATAAGTTACTGTGGTTACAAAGGTTATTTTATCAGGTGTTTTTATTGTGGAATTTTCTGTATTTTAGTTAACTTGGTAAGAAAATATTCATAAAGTGGATCTTCTCAAAATACAAGCACAGTACTAATTCTCTGTTATGTGGTGAAGATCAGAGTAGTTGAAGAATAAGCATGTGAATGAAAGGATGATCCTTTCCTGGAAATATTATTCAAAAAGCTAGATCAATGGACACCTCTAAACTACTGAAATAGCAACAGTTTTCTAAAATTTTGGGTGGATTTTCACTGTTACAATAAACTTAGATCCCTACCAGAAATTGTGTTCTTCCCTATGACATTTTGTGTGGCAGTGCAGTGAATAATAATATTAATAGCAGTAAAAATAATAATGATGATACCTTCCGTGTTTAAGGGTTTTCTGTTTTCTTTTTTCCTATAGTGAATTAAGATGCATACATCCTATAGGGAGAAAAACACTCAAACCTATTTTCTCTCTACTTTTTTTTTCTTTTGTCTTTTTTGTGCTTTAATTTAGACATATATGCTTTTGAATGTAAGAACATAATGCACAGACAAAAGATGACAGTGTAAGACTGAACAAGAGGAATGCACTAAATACAGGTGCTAGCCACTACAGATTTTATGAAATTATTCGGGAAGAAGAGCTGCAGGTTTGAATGGCAGAGTGAAAGACATTACTGGCTAAAGGTGCCCATGGGAACAGGAAGCACTTAGGTTTTGAAAGGTCTTTCTATGACTATGATGCTATTAAGTGAAAGATTATCTTAACTAACTAAAATTTTAGTATAAGACAACAGTTCTCTGAAACAAAATAAATGAAAAGGTATATTTAGGATCATGATTAGACTCTTGATTTGGGCCTAATAATAAGGCAATATTGAAATGAAGCCCAGAAGGAAGTGGTTCCTCCTATGGATTCATAAACTGCTGTCTGCCCAAACTTATTAGCCCAGTTGCAGGCATGTGTATTAAATTAGGCCTATTTGTTCTTTGAACAAGTTCATAGTATTCGTAAACTGCAATCTGAGTAATAAATGTAAGGATTCTTAGCTTCACTTTGTATTGTACCTGGGCATGTCCATTATGTTATATGGATGAAATTGGGAGTGGAATAAAAGTGAAGAAAAAATTTTGCTAGTAAGTTTTAAAAATAGGTTGCACACACTAAACAATCAGTTCTGGCTACTAGTGGTACAACATTAACAGAGTACTGGTCAGATAATGTTGCAATGTGGTTTGTTTACATGTATTTTATCAATGCTGTTGGTTACTTGAAAGCAATAAATTTCAGATTATGAAACAACAAGCTTATGATAAAGACAATTAGTAAAGAATGCTAAGTTTAAGATAATGGGTATAGAAGAGTTGATAGTGATGGTATTAATGGACCCTCAATAATATCTAGCATGATATAGAAACCAAATGGAAATTATCAACCTATATGTTTCATCAGAACATATATTTTTTTAGACTAAATCCTATCCACAGATAAGTTCCTGTAGTTTTCATTGAATTAACGCTTTTTTTTCAAATGTCAGGGTTTACTAGTTAATTCAAAACCAGATATTCCTGTAGTGAGAAGACAGACGGTTGCAAATCCCTGCTCTGTCTTGGTTGATGAGGAATCAATCTTAATCTCTCATGCGGGACCAAATTTCAAACAGTAGCAGAAGAAAGAGAAAATGTAGAAAACATAATTGTGTGATGTATATCCTTTTGCACTGAGTAGCCTGTCCCTCTTTGGCTGGAATGGCATCCTCTGTCCTGCTAAATTAATGAAACCTGAGTGAACTCAAATACTGGAGTTACAATACATAATAGATAATCCAGAATAGAAAATCCCTACTGAATAACTCTTATATCACAACCTAACTTTTTTTTTTTTTTTTTGAGTTCTCCACTAACTCTGTCCAAGACAGAATTTCTATAGAGGGGACTAGCCCTTGGCAATGTGAACATGAGCCAATTTGTACTTGGACTTTGAGCCTAGGATTTAATTCTACATCTTGCTCATTTAGAAGTGTGAATACATACAGCGTATCTCCTATGTGCTCATCATTTGGCCCAGAGATTCATTAATAAGTTTAAAAGTTGTGGGTTTTTGTTGTTTCTTTCTCTTCCTGCTTGCTAGGGTTTCCTTATGCAATTCATTCTCAGAAATCCGGTTAGATATCTGTAACTGCTTTTGATGTCCCTGTCTTTGGCTTTGGCTGACATTGCCTGACTGTATGAACAGACAAGAATATAACAATGAGAATTTTTGTTTAATTAAAACAATAAAAAATAGGAACTATTTTTGTTTGTCATGTGAGCTAATATTTTATATTAAAATGATTAGAATGGGTTAGCAGGGTTCATTTAAATAGCTTTAGTTACGACCATAGCATTCAGTTATAATCCTATCCTCTTTGAACTCAGGGTAGACATTTGGGAGTGGATTTTAAAAAGAGTTTAAATAATATTTGAGCTGCGCTCACTTAGTCTTTAAGGCATCCTAGGGTACCTGAGATACCTGCACAGGCTTAACACATTTTCTTTCCTGGACTGAAGTTCAGGTAAGGTACTTTAGCATACCTTAAGTGTTATGGATGGTTATATTAAGGCATCTTAAGTGTTCCCTGACTGAAATGTAACAGCTCTATTGTGAGCACGTGAATTTAGACATCTCAGTCTGTAATTGAATTGCAGCTTCTAAGGTTGGGTGATCTAAATCACAGCTAAGCTATTTAACTTTTATATAGCTAAAGTTAAATGTGATGAATCTTACACTTATGAATAACAACCTCAGGATGGAACTTTTGATTAAAAATAAGAATACACACATGTAAGAAGTCAGCCGAAGAGTGTTCTTCAAATACTTTTTTTCCCCTGTCAAATCACAATTTATCAAAAGAAAATTCAAAAATTACAGATGACATATACAGTTGATTGTCTTTGGTGATATTTGTTGTAACATTAGGACCATTAGGACAGAGACATATAGATTTGCTTGTAAAATTTTTACACTGTATTAATACTTAATGTTACATTACTTCATATTGGAAAGTAGGATGCCATTCCAGTAAAATAACAACAACAACAATAAAAATGAGGCTTTTTGTGATTTTTTTTCTTCTTTTTATTTTTTAATTTTTTTCCCCCGTGGGTGTCCTTTTGTTGGCTTCAGGAGAACATCCTCAATTTAGTACAGTACAAATGGGATCAGACTTTATCTTAGAAAAGCATGTCAGCTAACTTACTTTCATAACATCATATTACATTTAATTATGAAATAAGTAAAGAATAATTCATGTGATATTGCCCCCAATAAAGAAGGTAAAATTTTGCTTGTCTTACTACCATCAGTCCCATAAAAAAGTAATCAGTAAATAAAGGAGAAAGATGACTAACTCTGACTCCCTTCTACTTAGAAAAGTAGCCTTAATATTTAATTCAGTAGTGACAGAAAGTTAGAAGCCATGAACTTTGCTGTAGTATCTGAGTGTGTAGAATGAGACTAGTTCTAGATAGAATCCATAAAGCACACAGATCAATATAACCACAACTGACACAAACTGACAAGCCAAATTGGCAGTACTAGGGCAGAGGCCAAGAAACCAGATACTAAATCCGTTTTTTTGGTTTTTTTTCTTTCTCTGTCTATAATGCACTCATTCTGACGAAAGATCTAAACTTCCTGAAAACATAAATTATAGATTATAATAATCATCAGATTAATAGATGGAGCTATTAAGATATTTTCATCATTAAGTTCTGAAGCTGAGCTTCAGTATACTTATTCTGCTGAATTTCTCATACCTGCAGTTTGGAGGGCTCCTGCTGAGCAAGTCACCTTTGGCTTTCTGCACAGTCAACGGGGAGAAAAGGGAACTTTTAAGGCTCATGTGACATTTTGGGATGAACAAGAACAGTTCAACTGTAGAATAAGACAGCAAATTTAGGTGACTATATAACGGACTTAATATTGTCATATCAGTGTGAACTGTGTACTTAAACTCATGACAGTCATT
Source organism: Pterocles gutturalis (assembly GCF_000699245.1). Lineage (NCBI taxonomy): Eukaryota > Metazoa > Chordata > Aves > Pterocliformes > Pteroclidae > Pterocles > Pterocles gutturalis. The sequence continues at coordinate 10,383 of NW_010141855.1, forward strand.
AAGGGTCTAGTCATTACAGTCAACAGAGAATAGAAAGTGTCTCAGCTCTGTTTAAGTAGACACTTAACATGGAACCCAACTTCTAATTGCAGTACTATTTTGGGTTTCCTGGGGTATTCTGCCTGGCCTCTATCTGCCACTTTAGAGGGCTCTGGTTCTTTCATAAGTCCTGTGTCATACCTGTAAGCCCCATGAGCCATCCTGGGTGTCTGAGATATCCTAAGGCATCTCAAATAGTACTAGTCGTTTACATTTTGGCCAAGGTCAAGTATTTAATTGACTGTATCTGGGATGTCGATCCTTAGTTCACATTTGGACACTACGTTTGGAAGTCTTAACCTCTAAATAAGCCTTATTCATATTTAGAAAGAGCATGATTTAAAAGTTTTATTTCTTTCCATTGACTCTAATGGGAATCTAGGGCATCTAGTCTAAATATATATCTACAGCCATAAACAGCTACATTTCCTCAAATTAATTTCACACTTTGAGTCTTTCACCTTTGCTGTAAAACGACATTGTTTCATTGATCCTCCTGAATGGAGAGGCAAGGATTCAGATGTCCTGCCTCTTCTTCTTCTTCCCTCTTCCCCTTTGCCCCAGCAGCCAGCACATATGGAAAACACTGGCCTCATGATGCATCTGATCTCTCAGACCCCAAAGGGCGCCCCCCTCACTTCAGGGAGTCTGACTCCATGAGGAAAGGGGCCTACTGAGCACAGACAACTTAGCTCTGGATTTCTTTTTTTTTCTTTTGGGCAGGGGAGACAAAGGAGAGGAATATGGAAGTTTTATCTCTAAATATCTCAGGGATATTAAAAACACAAATGAAAATATGAAAATATGAAAATACATGGAAGTATTTTCCTATCTCAGGAAGATCTCATATATACAGAAATGTCACGTCAGTTTCAAAAAAAATCATGCTGATGGCTGATAATGAAAATATTCTTTTCCTCTCATGCATCTATGTGGCATTTTTGCAGAAAGTTGCATGCTATTGCACAGAAGTCCATTGTGAAGAAAATTTTGAACATTCCTCCTGAAATTAATGTTGAAGTTATAAGAAGTATTAGTGGAGATCTTAGCAGACTAAAACACAATTTTTTAACAGGAGTAAAAACTAATCAAAATGTTCCCTTGAATGGTTCATAAGCAAACTGTGAAATCCATTTCTAAGTTAAAGACACTACAAATATTTTTGGATTTATAACAGTTAACTACACGGCCTGTTATCTTCAGTCAGATTTAAAAGATTACATGAAATAGAGTTAAAATGAGAATGAATTTGCCAAAGTTACTTAGCTTCAGAAACATCAGAGATGGATTTAAATAAAGTAAATGTTGTCATCTGCCTTCTGTCTCTCATGAACAAGGTTGTACAACATAACCACCATACATAATTCATAGAAAATGACTTGGAAAAATAAATCAACTCCCAAAAATCTGCGTTGAAATAGAATTTTCATATGAAGAGAAGTCTGAGGAGAGTCAAGCAGAATGAGGAATTTCATGCTGGATTTTTCACTACATTAGGCAGCCTGGATGTGACAAACAAAAACAGCTCAAGTTTTCATTCTTAATTGACTCTGATTCCTTGCAAATTATGCATATGAACACAGTTCTGTAAGCAAGTTTTAATTATTTTTCATGTTAATATAATACTTCAAACCAGATATTGTACATGACTATTATGTTCATCATCACACTATCTTGCTCATCAGGTTCAGTGTGTTATTAACATTTTCATTGAATTGCCCTACAGAATGGTAGAACAGTTTCAGTTCATTAACTTTTCTCTCATTTCTCCCTCTACCAAAGCAAAGTTTCAAGCTTGAATTCGATCATATAATTTGTGTAACAAGCCATTTGTAAGTGACTGAATAGATCCTGGTGCAGCTTTTAAATCGAGTGTTATATTTTCAGTAGTTTCCCAGTATTTTGAATAGTCACATGGGAGATCAATTGTAACATGTAGATAAACCTCCAAAAATATAAAGACTTTTGCCTAGTCATTTGAACAGTCATAGTTTAAAACCTGAGAGCTGCTTTACAAAACGGGAATCTTTGTTTTGTAGTCAAAATTTCATCTGTTTCTGAACTTTCAGACAGCATGCATAGGCAAGGACAATTCAAAAGCAGTCTCACTTCTGCACACCTGTATTCTGATACTGTATAATATAAAATCAACTCAAATAAATACAGAATTTCAATTAAAATGCAGTAATAGGTTTAATAAAAGAAAGGAGAAAGGTATTGTATTTAAGTTAAAAAAAATACTTTGTAAATTGACAGATAAATGGAACAGGATTTAACTTCTTCCATAATCACTTTCTTTCTACTGATCTGTACATGAGAATCTTGTTAACATGCCTTTGGTATTTCACACACGTGCCCACATATAAAATAATATAATCTGATTTTACTTTGATGCATACTTCTGTAAATTAGCATTCAAATCAAGCAGTGTGAGACTCTCTAATAGGAGAATTCACTTAGGCCTATTTATGATATTTTACATTAATGGAAAAATCTGCAGAAATGGGACATAATCAAAGTACTCTGTTTGCTTGGCTGTATTAATACCATAGTACTGTATTCACTGCACATTCAAAAATTCCATGTGTTCAGTGCAAGTATCACAGTAACAGTGGGCAAAACTTTGACCAATAGATTCTGCTCTTAGTTAAGTCCCAGTGTTGAATTATATTAATATAATGTCTGGAGTGTGTGTTTTGAACTGGAGATGACACAGTTATAAATATTCTGTTTGGTGGAGAGAAGGGATGTGTTAATTGGAAACTCAGTTACTTCTTCTTATTATGGGAACTGAATAACTATATACAGGGAAAAAAATCTTGTCTGTGTTGATGTCAGAAGTGTGGAATAAAATAAGGAAATTAGAACCCTTATGTAGCTTAGTGTTATGTAAGATACCTTAGGGTGGCCAAGAAATCTGTATAGTGATGGTGGGTGTGACACAAGACTTATGAGAACCTCATATCCCGCTGCAAAGAAAGGTGGAGACCAGATACCACATTCTAGGTCACCTAAAATGTTACTGACATCTATGTTAAAGCAATTGAATGAGAAGGACACACTGACAGTAACATCAGTTGTTTCAAGATTCCTGTCTCAAGTACCTGAACCTCAAAGCAGGGACTGGGGGAAAGAAGTACCTCCCATCATAAGAGAAGATCCAGTTTGAGACCACCTGAGGAATCTGAATACACACAAGTCCATGGGACCCAATGAGATGCATCCCAGGGTCCTGAGGGAATTGTCTGATGTAGTTGCCAAGCCACTCTCTATCATATTTCAAAAGTCACGGTAGTCAGGCAAAGTCTCTAGTGACTGGAAAAAGGGAAACATTGCACCCACTTTTTAAAAGAGTAAAAAGGAGGACCCTGGCAGCTACCGACCAGTCAACATTGTCTCTGTGTCTGTTAAGATTGTCGAGCACATCTGCCTAAAAGCTATGCTGAAACGTGTGGAAGACAGGGAGGTGATTAGAGGCAGCCAACATGACTTTATAAAGGGCAAATCATGCCTGACTAATCTAGTGGACTTCTATGTTGCAGCGACTGCCTCAGCGAAAAAGGGAAGAGCTACTGTTGTCATCTGCCTGGACGTCTGTAAAGCTTTTTATATAGTCCCCTGTAAGATCCTTGCCACTAAATTGGAGAGGTGTGGATTTGACAGGCTGCTAGATGGATAAGGAATTGGTTGGATGGCCATGTCCAAAGAATTACTGTCAATGGCTCAGTGCCCAAGTGTAAACTGCTAATAAATGGTGTCCCTCAAAGGTCCATACTGGGACCAATACTATTTAGTATCTTCAGCAATGACATAGACAGTGGTATTGAGCGCACCCACAGCAAGTTTGCAGCTGACATCAAGCTGAGTGGTGCAGTTCATACTCTTGAGCGAAGAGATGCCACCCAGAGAGACCTGGAGGAATGGGCTTATGTGAATGTCATGAAAGATGTCCCTGACCGTGGCAGGGCAGTTGGAGTAATGATCTTTAAAGGTCCCTTCCAATCCAAAACATTCTATTCTAGGACTCTGCGATTCTAAGATTCCTACCCAGGACTTTTCTTAATATTTTCAAATGTTACATTCCTTCTTGATTTTCCATTATTTCTCATGAATTAAACACTTATGTGCAGTTAAACTGCACACGGGATTTTTTTTCCAGTTCATATAATGTAAATTATATATAAATTTGAAGTACCTTCTTCTTTTGTGTCTTATATCTGATCATAGAACAGGATCTTTACTTTAAAAGCTTTGAAAAATGCGACAGTATCAGTCTCTCTATTATCCTACCAATGCATGTCTTTGTACAGAAATGTAAAACCAAATAGCATTAAGTAAAGCAAAATGCTTATGATTCTACAACCAAAATAAAGGAGTGAGATCTCAAAAATATTCAAATTCTTCCTTTATGAAACATACAGGCCAGCTAGAGAAAAGATTTATAAGTAGAAGTTTAAAATTCATCATAAGGGGTTAATATAAGGGAAACAGTTTACACTTTAGCCAATCTTTTTAAATCCTTGGGTTGGATTCATATCAAATAAATTATGGCATCTATGAGAGGTACCTAAACTAAGAATCAAACCATTTATAGCTATTTCTGTTGTCAATAAAGCGCAAGTGAGGTATTGCCAAAGGCTGATTTTACTAGAGGTGAAATCTTGAAGTAAGCAGAAGTGCGTAACATTAGCCTGGATGAACCTATGACTTGCTATTTAAAAGCTTAGAATTTTCTGTATAATTACAGAATTATAAATATTTTTTTCTCTTTCTTTTAGAAATGACAGCTTACTTTACCCTCACTGAAACATATATCTGTAGGGATTCAATTCTGAATATTAGGGTCCACTCACAAATATACACCTAAAAGTGAAACATTAAACACCCAGATTTGAAAGAGTAGGCTTTTGATGTTCAGTGTTACTTGTATAGGATTTGTAATGGATTGTATTTTTCTCTGACCGCAGGAACCTTCTTTCCTTCTATTAAAATCTTACCTAATATACTTAGTGAATTATTGGTTATACTAATAATTTTTCAAGCTGATGTATTTTCTGTATTCAGTTGAAGTACGTATATGCTTTTAGTTCCAGACCCTTTTCATTCAGTAGCTGGATTTGGTATATTTCAGTGCAGTACAACTTATGTCTTACATATTTTCCTGTGTATTTGTAGTGTTCATCATAATTCTTAAAATCTTTATACTCTGGTTTATCTGTTTTGGAATATATTTAAAGGTACATATAAGACAGGCAGAGAGATAGAAATCTCATAATATTTCTTTTCAAAGTGTGCAGAAACTGTCTCAGACAAGTCTGTCTAAATTTCAGTAAAGTTCTGAAAACAATGCACACCCAAATCTTGAAAGTCAGGTTTTGCATTCATTCTGAAACCTTTCACAGGCATTTCAGTTGTACAGTGCAAGGCATATTAGATTGTACAGCGTAGGCTTTTCCTAAGGAGGGGAATGAAAATTCTCCTTTTAAGAAAGTATTGAAATATGATATAAATCTCTCTTATTCATTCATTCATTCATTCATTTATTCATTGTTTCCTTATCATCATGAAATACATATAACAGATCCACCAGAGTGAAGGGAAATATGGGTACAACATAGCACACACTGCTGTGTGTGAAAAAATCCTGAAGAAGTTACCTTTCTTCATGTAAGAGTTCAGGAGGAAGAAGGAAAAGAGTGGCCTAACTACCTATGTGTGCTGCTTCCAAGATACTTGAATAAAGTAAATTCACCTGAGAATGTTGTTCCCGAGACTAAACACCTTCTTCTCTTTGTACTTTTGATAGTAGGAAAAAAAAAATTATTTAATTCCATGTGCTTGGGATCAGTTCCTAAATTTCATCAGGTAAAGAAATTACTATCTCGCATGATGGGAAAGAGATCATAACAATATTTTTGTTGCATCATTAATATTCCAATTAGAAAAACTACATATTATTATTAGAA
>NW_010141856.1:0-11639 GCF_000699245.1 Pterocles gutturalis
CCCGCCCTGCCCTGCCTGCCTGCTGAGGTGAGCGGGGTCCGCCGGGGGGGGTCTCGGCCTGCGTTTGGTGCCGGTGGTGGTTTTCCCGAGTGAAAGCGGAATCGGGGGGAGAGTTGGGGGAAGGTCCTTTCGCTTAGCGCCGCGGGGGCAGCGCTGCTCGGGGCAGAAAGTCCTCGCGGTGCGGGGGGGAGCTGGATGGGGGGTGGATCGTGCTCCGCTCTCGACTCCTCCCTTTCAGGGGATTTTTTGCCTTTTTTTTTTTTTTTTTTTTTAACACACTTATTTGTGCTGTGTGGTTTTTTTGCACTTAGGAACTGGGGATGTGTGATTGTTGGAATCGCTTATTTTATAAATCATGAGAAAGACAAAGCATGCTAAATGAGAGCTTTCTCCCACTAGGAAGAAAAAGGTCTAAGCAACACTGGTTGCTTAGAGGGATACTTCAAAACTTCTTCCCAAGTCTTGCTAGAGAGTCTTTTTGCTGTGGCATGAACAGTTTGCTGTTACAGTCAGCACCTCTGTTCATTAAAACTGGGGAAAACAACGCTTATTTTGTGTTCTCTTTACATGTTGGACATGGATGCATGTCATTTCTTGCCCTTGTAAAGAAGCCTCTGAGCTTACTTTTTGGATCTGTGCTTCTGAATTTGTCTTTTAGGGAGGGAGTTTGAAGTTCTTTTCTGACACTATTTTCGCTGGAACTGCAGAGCTACTTCTGAGAAATGTTTGCAAAGCCTTCTGTGGTGCCAGATTTGATTTCCTGGAGAGCTGGAGAAAATTTTAAGGCTGCTTTGACATGACTCTCCTGATCATTATTTTTTGTGAGGTTGAGAAGGTGTTTTTAACTGCTGTTCTTAACCTTTACCTTCTGATTATCATAATATATGTTTGTCAAACGTATTTTGTTTCCTTCTGTTGATTATTTGTAATGGAAGATAGCAAGTCCTATGAATGCAGCTGCAGAGGGCTTGCACTTTTACAAATGCAGCTTAGTATCTTGTTAAATCTAAAGATGATTAAGTAACATGTAGTAAGGATATTTTTTTTTAAAATATGCATATATGAAGACTGTGTGTCTACAGAAGGAAATTGTGTACTCCAAAGAAAATGTAGAAAAGATGTGACTGTTCTCTGCCCCTATGCTTTGTGGGGGTGTGAAAGGAGAGAAAACACATTTCTTACAAGTGGCCCTTTGCAGGGGCAAAGCTGAGGCTGGAGCTCGTCCCACAGCCCCGTGTGCGTCGACACCCATGTGTGACATGACCAAGTGCATGGTTGTGCTGTCTCTCTGTCCCCTCATGTCCTGTGCACCTACTTCTGGCCATGACTGCCCTCTCTGCTGCCCTGAGCTCCTGCCACTTGGTTTGCCTGTGCTTGTAAACATTTTGACCAGCATCATCCTCTCTGTTACCTGCATGCATGTATGCACGGAAATACTTGCATACAAGCAATTTGAAAGTAGCCAGATAAAGCCAGGTAGTGCTGACTTCTGTCTTCTCTTCTGACTGTTGCTTTTTGGGTAGGGGTGTACTTTTGCTGAATCTGGTCTTTATATACATGTGAAGAATTACGTGCACCATGAATATGAATGTACCTACTGCTAGTAAAGCTCCCTTGCAGCAAACTGCCAGACCATCTTGGTATTATGCTACACGAAATGTGGTTCTTTGGATGCAGTGTGATGTGGGGGGTTATTTCTAGGTGATAGGACCAGCAGGCAATGGTCAGGGATGTTCTTGGTGCTAAGCATGGCAGTGGCAGTTTCTGTTTCACTGTGAGCAGGCTGTGGGGTGACGAAGCAGATGGATCTGCTGGTTGTGGCTAGGGTTAACTCAGGGTAGAAGCTGTTACCGATTTCACCTTTTCATCTATATTTGTCTGAAGTTTCTGTCTGGAACCATTTTTGGATCACTGCCCAGGGGGTAGACTCGAGAGGGATTAATAGTAACTGCTTGCAGCTTTGGAGGAAGACTGTTGAGGATCATCATTAGCAAAATTTAATGAGATTATTGTAGCTGTTCAAGTCTGTGTTGATAAACATTCTGGATGTTGGTGGTGAGAGTTGATGGTTAATCAGTCCCTTGTCTGTAAGGTTTTTGATAGAGACTAAGGACAGGAATTGAGTTTGAAAAGTGCAAAACCCATCGACTTCTGCCTTGGAGCAGGGGAGGGGAGCGAGTTGTGGGAGTGGGGGATCACATCCCTTCCCTGGGGCTGGGAGCTGCCTTCTCCTGGGCAGGGGGGCTGGGAACCGCACTCTGCTCAGCTGAGGAGTGGCAATCTTTGAGGAGGAAAACAGGAATGAAATTACATGTTTTCTGTTTTTTTTTTCTTTTGTTTTCTGCACAACAGTTTTTAAAAAACAAAACTCAAATCCTGCTTTTTGCAACAGGTTGATGTAGAGAACCAAACAAAAAGGAACAGCTGAAACACAGCTTAGAGAAGTGAATGATGCAGAGTGATGATTTGCATTTGCATGATCTGTCACTCCCCAGCATAGTTCAGATAAAACAAAAAATAGAAAGCGTTCATCTGACTAACCGCTTTCTCTTTTGTCTCCGGGCAGGATAGAGACAGTTGGTTTGCTTCCTTCTATCTCAGTCTAATATTGTCTTTTCCTCATGTCCGAGGCAGCCCCCTGGACAGATTGGTAATCTTCATTTCCTCTGCCTCCCGCACTGATCTCTGCTCATTTCCGTTCATCACAGCCTGTCTGGATGGTCTCTGGGGGCTGCAGAGGGTAACTCGTAGCCTGGGTGCAGCAGCCGTAGCCTTGTGCTGCTCTCTGCTCTTTCAGTTCTGTGATTTTGTTCCTCTGAGCCGACCTCTGCTAGCTAGGTAGCAGTTTGAGGTTTTTTCTTTGTGCCTGTTCTCCTTTTTCATGACGTGTGTGGATATAGCTTACGTGATACAACCCATGTTACCAGGAAGAGCACTGAAGGAGGCAGTGAATGGTGCTGTGCAGCTAACAAAGTGCTGCTCACACGGTATTGAACTCTCCCTCGTGCAGCACTGCTTCTCGCACAGTCTTCCCTTCCTGACAGTAAACAGCTGCCTCTTGGTTTTTGTAAGCAGACATGAGCAAGATCACTTCAAGGAAGACTTTGCTTTTTTCCCTTCAGCTAGTTACTAAGAAAAAAAGACATTAAGGAACAGAAGATGCAGAGATGGGGACCGCTCTTTCATGGGGTGGCACCTTGAAGCACCATCCCCACCACGGTGACAGCTGTGAGGTGCATTTGGGAGAGGAATGGAACTGATGCTTTTTTTTGTCTCTGTGTGGTACAGAAAAAAACTTACTTTACCTTTCGTTTCTGTTGTTTTTGGCCATGTGGAGTACATTAAAGTGGTGCTTCTGTTGTTAGCTCTGCCCCAGGGAAGCTGTAAAATACCATGGGAGTCAAGTCGCATCTTCTCAGGCTTGGCCGTAGGGCTTGTGGGTAAATGGGGCGCGGGTTCTGCCCTGGGAGCCTGACCTCACGCTAATGGACAGAGCTTCAGCAGTCTGGAAAACCCTCTCCCGCTTCAGTTAAATCAGGTTTTGTTTCAGTGGTTCCTCTGAATCTTACTGATATCGGAGGTTTTCTGATTCTTTATTTGCTGCTGTTTTGATGCTGTTGCACAGCTGCTTTTTTATTGGGTTGATTTAAAATAGACAAATAATGAAGTAACCTGAGAAATCCTTTTAAAATTACAGTTGAGTATCCTGGGGATAATGACACTTGCATGAAGGGGTTGCTGTATTATTAATGCAACTTGGAAGCTGAATAGTAATCTAAGGGAAGGAACATTAAATTTTTGTTTAGGCTCCGCAGGCTAATCTGACACTTGCCTTGAATTCTGCATTTCTCCAGGGAGGAGCCGGAGATAGGGTGAAGGTCTCACCAGATGTTTAAATACTGGGGTGTTTCAAGGACAGCAAATGTGGATTTGGCCTTTGGGTTCTTGCGGGGCAGTCTGGGTAATAATTCTCTTGGGTGCCCTGTGACCACACGCTTCACCTAGCAACGGGGTCTGGGAAGGTAAGCTTGGGGTTGCGCTGTAGCCTTCATTTGAAAGATTATCAGATAGTGGAGGGATAAAGGCACAGAGAAAACAAAATAACCTACAGTTAAGTCCCTGGGTGGCTTTCCACCAAGAGCAGTGCTGCAGGGAAGGGCTCTATTACAGTTTTCTGGAAAAAACACGTAAGTGTGCGTGCGCTGCGTTGCACAGCCGTGTTCCTTACCCTGATGGCTCTGTGCCTGATCTGATCACAGACTGCTTTGTGTGGGACGAAGGAAAACGGAGAACCTTGGCCCAATAGCTCCTCTTGAATATTAAACCACGCTGGTCCTTTGCCGTGCCTCATGAGCAGCGCATGACTTGGGAAGTGGCAGAACATTAAGAGCTAAGGCTGATCCCAAGCAGGAAAGCAAGGTACATGTTGGTGCTCTTTCAAGTGGGAGCTCATGAGCTGATGCTCTGGGGACTGGTGTGAAACTGGGGTGGGAAGCCAAGCTGGAGTGAGTGGTGATGGTGCTGCAGCCATGAGACACCAGTGGACTGTGGCCCCTGTGATGAGTGCTCCCCCGCTGTGCTGTAGGACCCTGTACCAATGAGTCTCTGTCTTTCTCAGCCACATGTGGCATGCTGCATGTCACATCGGCAGTGGTGTGTGTGTTCCTGTGGTAGAGCACAGACTGCCAGTTGGTGTGCAGACACAGGTGCCTGCTGCAACTGCAGCTTTTTAATGACCAATGGTAAAAAAAAAAAAAACCAAAACCAAACCCTAAACATTTCTGAGAATCAGGGTATGAATCTCTGTTTTCCAAAGGCTGGTTATGCAGTTGACCGTTGGGATAAGGAGTAGGGAGGTTTGTAGCAGACGCGGCATCTGACGTTCACCTTGCCTCCCCAGTGCTGGTTTTGAGCAGGGCGGGAGGGAAGCGTGTATTCTGCCCTGGCAGCTCAATGTTTGGTCTGTTTATATTGTGCAGCCAGTCAGGTTGACCAAGGCACTCTAGTGGTATGGACTATATTGCTTTATGAGCTCTTGCCTACTCAGTGATTATTGTTTGGTGGCTTTCTCTTTGTGATGTGATTTCAGAAGGCTGGTCAAAAGCATTTGCTTGTTTTCAGTTACATCAGTTACTTGATTAAAGTAAACGATGGTCATGATTGCAACTTCTTCACAATTACTTAAAAGGGTAAATGAAACTGCCAAAAAGCAACATAAAAGAATTTCCTGTTTGGAAAATTTACACCTGTTACTGAGGTGTAAATAGATGGTTCAGATTTTTTCACCCAGCTCAGCAAGGCAGTGCCTGTCTGTGCAGTGGCATGTCCAGACCAGAAGCTCTGCTGCCAGCAGCCAGGAATAGCAGAATTTACTCAGCTGTATACATTGTGACTCTGTTTCCTCCAATATTTGGAGAAAATCTAGCAATGGGGATTATGAAACATGGTGATAGCCTTTTCATAGAGTCTCTGTGTGATGGAGACTAGTAGGAGTTCTTAGAGTATCTTAAAGTATTTCACATGGGTTTTTCATTTTACTGTTAGAGGAGATAGTAAATAGAGTGAATATGTGTATTCACTTTCTGCTTTGTGGTGTTATGGAAAGTGTGTCTGAAAAGTGATCTTACACAAGTCTCAGTTTCTGAATAAACATGTGCTTTGTTTCCATGCAGAAAAGGCTGCTTTGCCCTGTCCCAGAAAGTCTAAAAAAAGTCCTAAAAATTATTTTCACTGATGTTTTGAACACAGGTTCTAGAGGAGAAAGTTTATCTTATATATATCTCAGCAGCTCCACTGTATTCTGATACATTATTTTTTTAAATTTTGTTTTTACTTTTCCTAATAGCAGCTTTAGGCAAGAAAGATTTCTGTCTCTGGGATCAAGAGATGCACTGCAGTGTCTTTTACCCACAGTAACAGGGACTTCAGGAAAGAAGCTCGGTGCTGGAACCAGGCCAGGCTGAACCTGGCAAAGCTGCTGCACGGGCATGGCCAGTGGCATCCCAGGGTCACGCTGTCATCATACTGCTGCGTGCACTGTCAGTTTTTCACATGCTGACCTTTCCCACCCTTCCATCCCTCAGGCTTTTCATGTAGACAAACCCCTCCTGAAAATCCTCCCAGAAGAATAAAATAAAAAGCAACCGTAGTGCAGAGCTGTCTTGTCATTTATTACAGCCCCACTGGGAGAAAAGTGTTTTTGCTGGACACTTGCTAGGCTGGTATAGTTGGGGTCTGGGATCCTAATCGAATTTGTTCTTAAACATTTTAGTGTGGCTAGGCTGCGGTGTTGCCTCTTCCCTGGCACAGATCCTGAGGATGAACCTCTCTCTGGTACCCCACCGATGTGGTGCTGTGCAGCCTGGGATCTCCTGCCCACCAAGACAAGAGTGAACCCACCAGACGTGCGTGCACCACGTTTCCCAGTGCTGTGACATGACTTGTTCTGGTCTTACAGCTTGCTCCTGAGGCAGGCAGACATGCAGGCTCACCCAAGGTTTCTTAGGTGAGCCTAACACCAGGTTTCATGCAAAACATCGGTCTAGATAAAAGTAACAAAGGTACTGTTGCACATTCCTCTGCCTTTGTTTTCTTGCTGTCTTGGTTGTGGGTCTGTTCCAGCTTTGTGTCACTCCTGTACAGGCCCTTTGTGCATTGTGTTAGACCCTCGTGGGAAGGACTGCACCCCAGTGCATGGGGCTGCTGTAGGAAGAAGCACCCCAGCAGCCCTTTCCTCCTGGCTGTGAGCGTGACTCCTGCCTGCTTTTGGCAGGAGAAGCTGTGGGTCCCAACTTGCAGGGTACGGTGTAGGGCTGCGAGTCTTGAATACATGAAAACGCTTCCCCAGAAAGCCCAGTGTGAGAGGGTGTGTTGAAGATGCATCTCCATTCTTGGTGTGTCCTGCAGTGTGTGCACAGGGCTTGTTCCCAGCTGGGCTGCTCGCCCTGCGCTCTGGGTGTTTGTGGCAGGCAGAAGCCTAGCTTGCTTTTGGGTTTCATCCGGCCCTGTCAAGGCTGCCAGCTGGCTGTCAGTGCCCCCCTGCTTGCCTGCATGCTGCCCTCAATACATGTGGTTTTCGAGGTTTGGCCATTTTCTTGGCTCCTTCCCCCAGGCTTGGTGCAGGAGCCCTGGCACCTGCTAGTAGGTCTGGTCACTCCATGGTGAGGCTGGTCAGTGGCTACGTGCAGGTGGGAGGCTGCTGTCAGGTCCCAGTGAGCAGATCTGGGAAATGTTAACTCCTTAAGGTCATGTAACCATTAGCACATGGCCAATCAGGTAAACTGAGTCAAAATCATCTTTCATAAAGGCACTCCTATTGCTGTGCGCAGTGTTTGCTCTGCTTGTGTGTCCCATTGCCTCTGTGTTTGCAGTTGAAGTAGATACAGCTCTTTGGGGTAGTGACTGATTTTTTTCAACTACAACAGTTGATTTTTACCTTCCCTGAAAAGCTTATGTTGCCTGTTCCCTTGCTTTGGTCTGTGTTGGCTTTTGAGCATGAACACAGTAGACTTAAATAACAGCGACAGTGTCTGTGATTCTGGACAGGTCTGTGCTCTTCTGTACACTTCCAGCACGTCCCTGGAGCCATGGCTCTCAAAATCACAGCGTGGTAAATAGTTTTGTTGATGCGTAAGTAGGCACGAAATCCAGCCTCACACACGTGCCTGTGCTGGCGCTGCAGTTTTGCAGGCAGTAAAACACAATGCGACTCCTTTTGCCATTTAACTGGCTCTGAATGCAGAGGGTGGATGTGCTGAGCAAGAAAGACTAGTTTGTGCACACATGGTAATCGGGGAAAGCAATCAAACTCCCTGTAGGTCCATTTTCTTATTAGCTGGCTAAGAACGATGCATTGCCTACAGTAGACTTGCTGGACCATTGGTATTGTAAGCGATTTTTGAGACTATAAAGAATTTTTTTCCTAGAAGTCTAACGTGTATTATCAGTGATGTTTTCCAAACAGTTTTCCAACATCCAATTTTCCAAACTGGAAAACAGGCCAAGAAGATGTGATGGGGGACTTATATAACGTGGTTTCCAAGGGGTTCAGAGTGTTTATGGAAGTGGCAGCTGTCCCTGAAGCAGTTCGGGAGGCTGTGAGCTGTGGGTGTGTGCTTTGACTGTATTGCTGTTCACGCAATCACAGATTTGATTACACCACGTAGGGACTGTCTGTTTGTCGGTGCAGTGGGCCACACAGGTCTGTCTAATGCAGCAGCTCACAGCGGGGATAGGCGTGCTTCCAAGGCTGAGCCGAGGAGAGGACTAACAAGAGGTAAGGTAAAGTGGCAACATTTTTTGTTTTGCAAGTAGTTGGATGTGTATGTTTGCTTATGTAGCCTCTGTTTTGCAAGTAGTTTGGTTATGTAAGAAAAAACAGATTTGTGCAATGTGTATATTTGTGTAGTGCTTGTCCTTATAGACTTCAGTTAAATTAAGACAATTTCAGCTTGAGAGTAAAGAACCAAGTATTTTTGTAGTGTTGAAGAAGCATTTGCCTCCCCGTGGAGCGTGAGTTATGACTTTTGCTTGTGAGCAGTATTCATGAATACAGAGCATGAAGATCCACTGCCTCGGTCTCCTTTTCACCAAGAGCAGAATGAAGCTTCTTGGAGGGAGGTGTTTTGGTCTTGGGACAGGCACCTTGGCAGTGGGTGTGCTGCGTTCCGCGTGCTCCTGCGGGGCAGAGACGTCAGCTGCAGGAGGGGCCAGTGCTGGGGACGGCTCAGCAGTCATGAAGCTGTGCCACAATCGAGACACGGGCTGTGGAGGTGCAGCACAGATCCCCGCTGGCAGAGGAAAGCGAGGGAGCATTACCCGCCTCTGTTAGGCTGGTTTGCAAGAAGTCGGTTTTCAGGTCTCGTTCCTCTCCACCCATAGGATCCAGACTGGAGTGAGACTGATTCTGGATTTGAGCAGGGAACCAAGGCTGGCTGTTGTCAGCCTGATGAACCTCTGCGGCTCAGGCTGGGTTTTGTATCCAAAGGTACGGACATGGCTGGTCCTTACCGTGCCGCTGTGAAGGAGGTTGTTATCTTCGCTTCAGAGCAGAGGAAATGAGGACACTGAGGGGGGGTAAATTGGGTTGAGAAACACAATGAAGGGAAGAAGAAAAACAGAAATGCAGTTGTTAAATGGGCCAGTGATCCATAAGCATATATATATGAACTTTCTCCATTAAAGTTTAGGTCTGTCATCCCATCTCCTGTCTTCAAGTGTGTGTGCGCTTTGTTTGGTTTTAATGGAATGTGCATTTCTGCATCTCTGAGTGCTCCATCAGTCAGCACGGACTGAACAGGGCTGAACATGTGTTTCGTCAAGCCATCTTTGTTGGAGTGATGAATCCAGTCACTAAAATTTCGTGCAGTTGGGATCCAGTTTTAAAACTTTGCTGTGGTAGAAAAACCTATTGTGGGCGCAGTCACTTGCGTAGGGAGCAGTTGTGCTGCTGGAGCCTGGGCAGTAGGATGCAGGTAGGAAACTCTGGGACAGGATAGAGCAGGAGGAGACTTTAATGGCAATCAAGAACATTTCTTTGTTGCTCAACAGAAAGTCAGAATTTTCCTCCCTCTTGTCTCAGATACAAAGAACTTTCTGTTTCCTAAAGTATTTCAGTAAATTGTGTATCTGTTGGTCATTAATTGATATTGATGCACATTCCTAATTACATTTGGATCCCAAACCTTTTGTTTAATAGATTTCTGAGAGATCTAATTGAAATATACTTAGGTTATTAGACTAGGATTCCTGTAGGAGATGTCAGGCAGTGAGACTGGGAGAAGGCCAGTGCGTTGGGATAGCTGGAAAATAGAGCCAGGCCTGGCATAAAGGAGTGTGGGGTCTGTGGGTGCCTGGTGGTGCTGGTATGAGGATCAAGTTATTTGTGAGTGGTTTCTGACTCTGCACCCTGCCATCTGCCTCTTGCTGTAATGCTGGCAGATGAAATATCCTCAGAGGATTATTTTTTCTTTTGCCAATACTTGTATGCCTCATAAATTTCCATGGTTATAGATCTCTGTAATGTGAACTGTTTTCCCCTGTTGAAAATGTTGATTAGGGAGGAAGCACAGTGAACTAATTGTTCTGAGTAACTCCTGAGCCACTTAAATATTTCAGGGGATTTCAGTAGCCTTAAAAGTTGCACATGAACAAACCCATAATTGTGGCTGAAGTTTTGTGATGTGAGAGGATGCTGAAAAATGGAGAACTTGTCAAAAATGCCTACGGATTTACATATGTATAACTATTCTTTATAATAGTATGACACTGTAGAAGCCCATTTGCCTTGTAGATGAGCCCTAAGATGCTTAGACACAAGACACATGAGATATTTCTCACGTTTTGGTATAAGTATTTTCTGCCAAAATGAATTAAGTCCTGGAATAAATTCACATGAGCTGTGCCAGCATGGAAATAATGGCAGAGGGAGAGCTTCAGACTTGGAAAAGCACTGAAGGAAGAGCTGAGCTGCAGAGCTCGAGAGCAAGCACTGGAAGGGACGGTCTGTTCCCTGTTCAGCTGTATATTGTACTTCACCTGGGAAATAAGTAAGCTTACTGTGATTGAGTCCATTTAGCAAGAATAGGAAGAGATGTATTCAATGCTGCCTCTGCTGTCCAAGAACAGAGTTCCCAGCCTTGGCTAACGGAGACATGATGAAGGGAGCAGGAGTCTGGAGTGATCAGTACAATGGTTCTGTACTGGAGTCCATAAAACATTGCATAGATAATATCTGGTTTCCAGCCAAAACCAGATAACTTGTTGACAAGCTAAATCTTTAAAAATATTTGATACTGGTAGGATTTATTGTCTAAGAAAGACTAATGGCAGCCATTCAAGTGACAACTCAAGGGAGCGATTTAGAAATACTAAGATGTGTTTTTAAAAGTCATAAAGTCTTTCTTTCATACTTAAAAAATTCAAAAGGGAGGGAGGAGAGGGAACACTAGAAAGAAGCTTGTAGCTCCTCTTGCTCTCTATCCCATTTATGTCACTTCTGGTACAAAATTTAAGGCTGGATTTACGAACAAGCCTGCACCCTTCCCTGTGTGCTTCTTTGAGCTAATGTTTCCTGTTTGGTCCCTTGCCTATCGTGCCCTTCCCTTTCCTTTTCTTACCTTATTTGCTATGCTCTGTCTTTTGCTCTCACTGTCCTTTCTTTAATGTCCCTGTAAAAAGGGCTACTCCTCTGTTTAGGAAAGGAGATTTTTTTTTTTTCTTTTCACATGACACTAAGCTGTGGGACTCCTTGCTGCAGGCTACTGTGGGTGCTAAAAGATTTTTATGAGCTCAGGAAGGGCCTGAAAAAAACTCATAGGAGGTTCTTAAATACCACTGTGCAGCCTTTAGTTTGGGATTTATTTAAACTGTACATCCAGGATGCTGGAAAGATGTTGAGGGTGAGCACCATTGTGTACTCACCTTGTACTTAACTCTGACCTAGGCAGCCAGATCTGGCTACTAGCATCAGACTGAGTAAAGCCATCCTGATTTTCCCCCATTTCACTGCAAAAGTCCTTTTGTGGTCTCCCTTCACACTTACCTGTCCCTTTATTATAGCCCCTCTGGGACATGTGGAGACTAATGTGTATCTGGAGAAACCAACACTTGCTGCTGGAGGTGACGTGTTGTGTGTACTT
>NW_010141856.1:11657-36673 GCF_000699245.1 Pterocles gutturalis
AAGAGCGCTTGGAGCAGGGCTTCGGGAGTTGATGTGTGTGCTTCTCCTCCTGGTTCTGGCAGTGTGGGTGTTGCTGGCAGTGATTTTGCAAGCAGCTGGGCAGTGCTGTGACACAGTGTCACTGTGCTGCCACAGAAACAACTGGGTTTGTGGACTGGCAGTTCATGCAGAAAGCAGCAGGCAGACTGAAAGCAAGGCAAGATGCCGGGTGTCACACCCCAGGCTTGTGCTGGCACAGCATTGTGGTCTTGCTAGGCCAGGAGTGATGGTTCACAAACTGGCTTTGGTCTTGGCCACTAGCTGCCCCGGCAGCATGTGGATGGGTGTAACAGCTCATCCCCACCGTGGTGCCTCCCACCTGGTCCCACCATGTTTGGCTGGTGAGAGGCTGCTGTGGTGCGGGCAACGCAAGGGCTGCAGTGGGCTTCTGTCTCCCAGGCTTACTTCAAGCGTGATGCTCTGTAACCTGTGGATTTGCCTGAGCAAGGAAACGAAGCTGTACACACAATCTTTAGATTTATCATGGGCTTACATTTCGTGTTACATCTCCACTCTACGATGTGGCTTGGTGCTGGAGATGTCCACGCTTACCCCGTGCGAGTAGGTTTCAGTGCACAGGACAGGGTAATGCTGTGCAGGCGGCAGCTCCGTCTGTTCCAGCCTTAGCCTTGGCAGTGCTATGGGCCCACTCTTCACAGCACTGCAGGCTTTCCTCACACTGATGAGGCGGTTTCCCAGAGCTGCTGCAACAGCACTTTTCCCTTGCTGTTTCCATGCCCTTCTCATACTGTTCTCATGGCCTTGTGCCTGCCAGATGAGAATCCCCCCTCTTCCTGCTGTCCCAGCCTTGTTGTGGACTTTTTGGTTTGTGGTAGAGATAACCAAAGCAAAGTGAACAGCATTGCAAGTGATGGTCATTTAAATACTCTGACATTAGCCAATAGTATGTGTGCACAGGCCCTTAAGTCACTGGGCATCGCTTACACCTGATTAGCATGCACTAATTGTCACCCTAATCTTCAGCCATCATCTTTATCCTTGCTTGGGAAGAGTTTCCAGAGAAGGATGCTTGCTGGGACTGGTTGTTGCTTGTCCAGGCTGGCCATGAGCTGGGGAGAGTTTTCCATCTCTTTCAATCTGTTCTTTAAACAAAAAGAATTAGATAAGTGAGATTTTGTAAGCAGGGTGAAGTTTTGGACTTGTGCTGTGAGAGAGCATTAGAGGAGGTGTGCTGGTCTCGGGACAGCTCCGTGCCATTCCCAGCTCAGGAGCTGCTGCCCAGAAGCATCCCAAGAAGTTACCTTACTGCTGGGTGCTGTTGTGTTCTGCTCCCATTGAAATACTTTTTGACAAGATGTAGGATGAAATATGGTCCTCATATTATGGTGCACACTCTCCCTTTAGGCAAATCCTGGTGCTCTATCACCCGTGGTAGCCAACACATGGTAGCTGGTAGCAGCCTCCTGTGTTTGCTTACAAGTGAAGGACCCTGGCTAACTCTGTCCTGGGCAACTGGGAGCAAGAAGTTTATGCAGCATCAATAACAGCAAATACTGGATTTCCATCGGGAGGATCTCAATTCCTCTGTTTTTGATAGAATGAGCCACAGGGTATCACCGTTTATCCTTCAGTATAGCCATAACCCAGTTGAAATAGGTACCTAATCTAACTATCCACTCTAAACCTAAATACATTTTTTAAGTGGATCTGGCAGTTTACATAAACAGTGGAAAATACGGTGCAGGGCTGGTGTGTGATGCTCAGGCAGCATGGATTTCAGACACAGCAGACTGCTCACTGAGCAGAAGAGCAGCCACAGTGTTTGGGGAAAAGGTGTTCACTGCTGAGGCTGCTTGGACATAGCTGTTGCTGCTAAAACTCAGCCCTGTTTTAATCCAAATTAATTTCTATGCACAAATTTTGTATGCAAAAAAATAGTAATTTTCCTTGTATTTTGCTTACCTTATAATTAGGCTTTTGTTGGACATGGGGACGGCTGGGCAGCGTCCTGGTCTCCGTTAATTGCCAAATCACTACAGTACGTGGGCACTCCTCTGCAGCCACTAAGAGCATAATGTTTATACCTTAATCCTTTGCGTTGACACATCACATGCATGTTGCAACTCCTCTGAGTTTCAGTATTAATTGAAATACCAGTATTAATTGTGGAAAGTTAGTCATGCAAACTAAGCTGGAAGGGGAACCTTTAGAACCAGCTGTTTCATAATCGTGCGTGTTTTGTAAGTGCTTAACTCTGTGATGCAGGAGGAGTGTTGTGGTGCTCTGTGGCGCTGGGATCCTTGTGTGCTCTGGGGTCTGAGTGCCAGAAAGCACTTTGGAAAGGGACTGCAGGTGGGTGCAGTACTGTGGGCTGGTGCTCAGGGTGAGTCGGTGCTCAGGTGCCTTGGAGAGGTGCCAGGGAGCTGGAGCTGCTTTAGAAGAACTGGGGGCACCCTTGGAGCCGAGCACCCACAGTTCCTCTTCTTCATCTGGGCAAGGTAACGCAGGGAGTAGAGGGTCCTGGTGCCTCCACTCTTTCAGCAGTTGGGGACAAGGGACATGCTGTTGGGAAGGGGAACTCTGGAGCAGAATCAGGCTCTGTAGTGCTCACTGTGTGCCACTGAGATATGTTTTTCTCTTGCTGAGAAGAGCTTGTAGCTGTCAGCAGAGGAGCAGGCAAAGCTCAGGGGTTTATCTGCGAGGCTTCCTTAGAGAAGAAAGGAAATGCAGCTGTGTAGTATACATTTGGAAACCAGGGCATTTAAAGGTGAGTAACTTTAAAAGAGTTATTGACATTGTTTCTAAATCCAAGGAAAGACCAGAAAACAAATTTTCAGATGTCCACATTCCTCTTAGAGGCTGAATTGAAAAAGCTAACTTCTAGCAAAACCTATCTGAAAGTGGCTGCTCTGGGGGTACAGAAACCTCACTCTCTCCTCGAGGAAAGGTCTGGTTCCAGGCATGCATGGCTGGCGCTGTGCTGTTCATAGACCATCATGGTACCTTCTGAAAGCAGCTCCTCCAGACAGTGTCCTTTCCAGGCTAAGGAGGCTAGGAAGAGCTTTTCCTTGGTGTTGGAGCACTGAAGCGTGCAGAGCAATGCTTCCTGGGGATGAGCCCTGTGCCTGCTGGAGGTGTTGCAATGTCTGTTGTGTGAAAACGAAATTGTTCATAGATGGAGTTATTTCCTGGAGTCTGTCGCTCTGCCCTATCCGTTTTGGCTTTTTACCAGGCATTGCCTTTAATTAAAAGTGAAACTAGATTTCCATGGTAGTGTTGTGCTGGTCAGAATGGATAACTTCCCTAAAACTGCTGTTTTCAGGGTATTTTTAGAGGTATGGGGTAGACTTAAAGAAGGCTGGAAAACAAATGTATAGCTACATAGAGAAATTATAGTGACACTCCCAACCTTAATTACTTCAACAGATTTTTTTTTTTTGGTAGCATTTTATGGACAATTTTAGAAATTTCTCCAGCATGTATGGCACTGTGCTTTGTAGGTCACTTGTTGCAGATGACATTTTGGGGTCTCTTTGTGTACACATTGGCTAATTGTTCTGAAAAAATATGGCCAAAAAATGTGCTTTGAAATGTCAAATTACTGTATTGTGTCCATAATACTACTGTGATTTATTTTATTTGTACTTTAGTTTGGTGCATACCTACAGTCTAAAAAAAAAATTTAAAAACAATGTTGGTGAAATATAAATGATGCATGTTGAAATATGGGCAGATGGAAGGGTAAGGTGGCACGTGGCTGGAGTTTCCTGAAGAGCCTGAAAATATCAGCACCTTGCGTCATGTTACGTTCATTCTGTAAATACCCGACGGCAAATATTTTGCTGGCTCAAGCAGAAGAGAGATACTGTCTGTATTGTCCATCATCTCTGTTGTAGCTGGAACCTGACGCTGCTGGGATTTTTGTAGCTGTGTTTTGCTGCTGTGGAGAACAAGGCACAGCAAGCAGGATGCTTGTGGGGAGCTCGGGCAGGGTGGTCCGTGAGCGCTGTCTGGGGTTCAGGTGATGTCCTCCTTGCCCTGGGAGAGTGGAGAGAGGTGGCTGGACTGGAGGGACAAGGGAAAACTAATGGAAACAGGGTGGGAGGTGGTGGCCTTGTGAAAGATTTAAGAAAGTAGGTTTGTTCAGCTCGTCACAAAGAAGGGAAGGTATTTCTGGCTGCCGAGGAGGGGCTGGTAGGCAGCTGTCTGAGTCCCAACAGTGATTCTTGATTTGCAGAGGGCCAGTTCAGAACCCAGGATAACATCTGAAAAGCATCTCTGAAGACTGCCGGTAACTGCATTTGGCAGGTAAAAGTTATGTGAAGAGGAAGGCTGGGAGGGCTGGGGATGTGGGGTTTCGGTTTGAGTGTTTGCTGCAGGCTTCCTACGTAAACACCGCCCAGGCTCAGAGTGCCTCCAGCTGCATGCGGGAGTGGGGATAGTGCTGCTGCTCCTTCAAGAGTGCTGCCAGTGGAAATGAGTTATCCCTGTATGAACAACATTAAGACAGTGGCCACACCAGAACAAACTGAAGTAGCTAAACTCTGCCTTTGTCTTTGAAAAGGTTCAGATGAAGTGATCTGCACTGAGGGAGCTGAGCGGAGGGTCGCAGGAACTACTGTGATCCCACTGTATGCAGTGCACACGGTAAAACATGGTATTTCACTGTCCAGTCCTTTTCATTGCAGCTGACTTTTACAATTGTCAGAGAAGCCCAAGAGGCAAACAGATGTGCTGGTGCACTTGCACATGCAGTGGTACAGCATACATGCCAATATAGACTGTTGCTGGGCTGTAGTGTAGCCACATGCTTTCTGTTGCTGCTGTTTGCATCCTCTCCGGAGCTGTACGTGCTTGCTGCAGCGGGTGTGAAGTCAAGCGTAGCTGCTCCTGGCTGCCTCCAGCTGTGTGCATTTGTGTGTCAGCTCTCTGAGCTCTGATCACGATTTAGGACTTGTGTAATACAAATTATGAGAGTTGAGGCCATTCATCTACTTTGGTTGTGGACAGGGAACAAAAAGGGTATTTGTACAGTGAAATGGCACTGAATGTTCTACATAACTGTTTTATGTTTACAGAGCAGAGGACACAAAAATAACATAAATGGGAACAATAACCTATGTTAGCACACTTCTAACTCCATGTAGCCTTCTTTGTTTGTAAATATTTTTGTGGTTCATCTGTCTTATACAGAAAGGAGGGAAAATTCTCCTGCCTCTCTACCCTTGTTTGAGGAAGGAGATGGGCAGTACTTTGTGGTTGTCTCTACTGTATTGCTGTGGATGGATGAATAGCTCTGCATTTTGCTTGACACCTGATCAGCTGGTTTATATTTAGATTAGGAGAGAAAGCGTGCAGTTCTGAAAGCGGCGTTTTCACTTGTGCAAAGGCCAGACCATGTGTGCTGAGTTATCAGAATGAGGTTTTAATTGTTTGCTCTTATTTTTCCTGTGAGTTATAGTCCTGCTATGTCAAACACTCATTCCTTGAAAGCAAGGCACCCAAAGGAGAGGTCTTTTGAAATCTGACGAGACTTCCACAGCAGCCAGCCAGCACAGCAGGTCTCTTTGGAGGAGGAGAAGGTTTGGAAAATCCCGTTCCTTCGGTTTTATCATCTTGGTCTCAGCTGAAGACAGTGGCTGGGAAGGGCATTAGCTCGTGGGTGGCAAACACCATCTGTATTTGAAACGCCATCCATAAAACTGTGGTTTTGTTTTCAGCTGAGTTGTTGCTCTTAAGAGCAGTGTGGAAAACTCAAGCTGGTACACGAGGGAGCATGACTATCCACTTCTACCTTCTCAGCACCCTGAGCAATTAAACACAAAGGCCTTTGTTCCCTGGTGACTTCATTCTTAAGAGGCCTTTTTAATTTTAGTCCTTAATTTCGGGAAGAAATAATGGGAATTTGTCATTGACAAGAAGGCTGCATCTCTTAAATGTCATGTGAAGGATCCACTCCATAATTCATGGGCTGGGGAGTGTGGGTGTCAAAAGGAGGGTGCATAATGGATATGAGAGATTTCAGTTCAGTGAAACTATTGGGCTTAAAGGCAGCTTTTTGTGCCTTTGTGATGTTTTCTTGACCCAGATCACCACACTTTTTGCTATGTCATCCAGATATTTTTAGATTTTCTCAAGTAAGAGTGGGGTGTGTTGTTGGTTATTTTTGTACAGCTTATTCTCCTTCCAGTGCAGACAGGGACTTGCCCAGTAATACCAGAGCAGTGCTGACTGATTCCTCTTCTTTCTGTCACTGCTGCACCTGTAAGCCATGCATTCATGTATGTAGAAGTTGTGCTGTTTCTTGTCAGTCCTTCTTGTTTGAAGGATTCTTTGAGTTTTGCTGCTTGTGTGATGAGACGTGTATTGCTGTTGGTGTGCTGAGAAAGGGACCTTCTCCCACCTCTGCTGGAGGGTGTGAATAAGAGCAAATCTGACATGGCCTGCTGGGGGTCTGAATGCAAGCATGGACTATTGGCTTCTTAGTTGCTAGACAATTGTGGCAGACTCAGACTTATCATAGGGGACTGCTGGGTCTGCCAGATCTCAGCAGGCTGTAGGGGTCACCTCCTCGTGGTCAGCCACTGCCTCCTGGCTTTGTCTGTGTTCCTGTCCTTGGCAGAGAAGATTGACTGTCTGACACTGAAATGAATTAAGGAGCACTCATATAATTTTTTTCTTGCAGTCAAGCTGAAGGTGTTACTAGCTCTGACAGAGCTGTGCTTACAGCTGAGCAGCAGCAGCAGTGAAGTTAGCATCGGTGATTGCACAGTGAAACTAACCTCCAGCAGTGGAGGTGCAGCCTTTATTTCAGCATTTCCTCTATTGTTTCTTGTAATGTGTGTTTGTGTGCAGGCTCCTTTGTTCTGTCGGTGGTCAAACCCCATCTATCTGGGAGCCGCATGGAGCACACCAATACCTAGTGTTGGGGCTGAGCTCTGCTTCAGGAGCCATGGCCTGTGAGTGAGGCAGGAGTAAGCAGATAGGTGTTAGTTGTGAAGTAATCTGTTTTCAGTGGAACTTCCTAGTACTGCTTACAAAAGCTGTGAGATTTAAAAATAAACAAACTTAGAAAAAAATTGACTCACTGACACAAAGCATGAGCTTTTGATGCAACTGTGTCTGCATGTACGTCTGCAGGAAGTGAGTCATATTCTTACAAAATCATCAGCTAAGTATTTGTGACTTTTATGACAATTCCCACTTTGGGTAAGTCAGATCTTTTCCTCTCTCTAGGTTTTTCTCAGGCATCAGGAATGTCTTCTGAGCCCTCTTCATCTGCCTCGCAGCAGTCCTCCACCTCTCCACACTCACCTGGTTCTCTCCATCTGCCTGAAAACCGCAGGGCGAGAGATCGCTCCCCATCGCCCATGAGGGGGGGGTACCTCATCCCCAGTCCGCTGCCCACCCGACGGACCAGGACGTTTTCAGCGTGAGTACTAAGAAACCTGCGTTTCACACACACAAGCAAACAGTTGCCTTTGGGCAGAATGATCGCTCCCCCTGCTGAGGTGAAGGGAGCAGTTGTATCTGGAAGATGCTTTGGTATTTTACTGTTAACTCTTCAATAAATTATGATGCCACTAGATTTTTAGTTCAAATTGCCTGTAGTTTTTTCAATCTTCTGTTTGCATAGAGGATGTTCCAAGTCTTTTCCACTTTTCTAAGACCAGAGTTTTACAGGGAGAGGAAAATACACTGAGATTTTTCAAAACAGAGTTTCTTGCCTGAAGCTTTGCTTCACTTCAGACGCTGGGCCGTGGCTCTCTGGATCAGTTGCTGTTGGTGCTTCTTCATCAGCTCCACCTCCTCCTTTGGCACAACCTCTCTTCTCACTGCCCCTGGAGCCCTGGACCAGACCTCACTGGAGGTTTTAGTTCTTTCACTCCTGACACCTGTGCTACCATCAGCCAGGTTACATTTTAAGGGTGGTCCGTGGCCGGATCACTTTCAGAGGGCTTGTTTCCTTTTCCTATTCAGCTTTCATATCTCCATCTTAAGATTGCTCAAATAGACCTGTAAAATAATATGTTGGTTTTCAAGGTATGAACCCTGATCTCTTTGATTCTCTAAGATTATATGAGGTTTTCCATAGAATGAGATGTAGTTTGTTGCTATTTGTAGTTATTTGAGGTAGAGATTTTACAGCAGAGCTTGCTTTCCCTGAGCTTTCCTGTGGCCCCATGGTGCTGTCCAGGCTCCTGGGAGACCCATGCCCGAAGGGGACCCCTCCACAGCGCAGCAGCAGAGGAGGGTGTTGGAAGGTTTGGCTGTTGCAAAAAACTCCCAGTGCCTATGATGGGTCTCCCAGTGAGGTGCTGACCTGCAGAAGGCAGTGTGGGCTTCTTTGTTAATCTCAGGGGCCTTTGAATCGGGGTCTGAGGGTATAACGTGAAGCTGTGGTCAATCCATTGCATTTCTGCCACAGTCTTGCAATCACTTCTGTGTAAGGGAGGTCTGGCAATACCAAGTGAAACACCGTGGAAGTAAGACTGCAAACCTGCAGCTAGCCTTAATGTCTTTGCTGCTTAATCTAATTGGCATGCTTTTTCCTTTGTGCTTCTTGCAGTGTTACCCAGCTCTTTTCTGCAAGAGTAATTCATGTGGATTTAAATGGCATCAGTCTCGATGATGCTTTGTATTATTACTTCTATATTAAAAATGAGGCAAAAAAGGACAGCAGCAGCAACAGAAGAAAAATTTGTATGTTGCCAGTTCCAAAGGTCTTCAAATGCCCTTAATTTTGTAATAGAAGTAGATTGCTGAAAAGAACATAATTGTCTTGATAATTGGAATTGCCCTTGAAAAGCAGTTCCAAGCTAGCTTGCCTCAGTGCTGTGTTAATAATGAACTCTTTGTAATTCTTCACAGCTGTTAATCCTAGCCTGGTTCTTACAAAACTAAAGAATTTGTTATTTGGCTTCCATAGTTCTTTGTTCATTAATTAGTGTAGGAATCTTGCTGTATTTGTTTGCCCTGAAAATCATAATAGCTCTACATTTTTATTGTTTTTTTTAGTGGCCTCTTTAAACAAGTGGAGCTGTAGGTGAGCTCTGGCCCCACAGTTGTATGGAAAAGGTTAATGTAAAAGGCAGTGGCTTATTATTCAGTGGGATTATTTAATTTTGGTTCATTGCAAGTGTGGGGCCTTGTCTCCCACAGTGCTTTATCTCCTTGAAAGATGCGATTGAACTTTAATGGTTTATTTAGGGCAGTGAGTGCTTTTCTATGTAAAAAGCACTTATGGGGTCAGGTGCGTCAACAGCTTTATAGAGCTGGATATGAAGTGATTAAATGGAGATTTCTTCTTTAACACTTTCAACTGTATTTTGTAGTGTTAGTTTGACTTAAGGAGCAGAGCTGTTACTGTGTTTTTAAATTATTTTATTCAGACTTGAGGAAACTTTAGACATTTGTGAAAGTGACTTAAAAATTGACATGATGCATGTAACAAAATGGCAACACAATCACTTACTGAATTTGAAGAAGTGCACCAAAATCATCTTCTCACATGGAAGCAACGTACTAGCTAGTCACGGCATGAGAAGGTCCTGATCTAATAACTCCTCTGTGTAAACCCTGTAAGACGTCTAAAACAGTTGGCTTCATTAATGAAAGTATTTGAGTGAGTTTGAATCCCGGGAGATTCAACTCAGCATATTTGATGGGGAAAAGGATTTAATCGCCCAGTTTTCAGGATGGGTCATAGTTCATGCAAGTCACTTTCCTTGATGGCAGTAAGTCTTTCTAAAGGTTTGTCTTCAAATCTGTCTTGTTTTAAAATACGGGTCCCATGACAGTGCAGGAGGAGATCAGTCTTGAGTTTTGGTGTTGTGCATACCATTAGGGTTCATAGTCTGCTGGAGTCACTTGGAGGTGGAATATTGACTTCACCAGATCGTAGTCTGGCAGGATAACAATAGACATGCATGCAGAAGAGGTGTGTGTAGATGTATATACCTACATATGTACACATTAACGCATGTCTTCATGCACTGCATTCTCGGGGTACTACGTGCACACCTGTTAAATTAGTGACAGTGCATACAACACCTAGGTGCACATTGGTACTCTCATACTCATGGAAGCTGTAAGATGCTTACATTTAGTATAGTGTCTACAAAAAAATTTGGCAGAGTGATGCAGCAGATGGATTCAGGATGGCAATTGGTGGATTATAATGCTAGCAAACATCTTCATCATCTTTATCTCCCTTAAAAAAGGCTACAGCAAAACATGTGCAGTGTATGAAACTGAGTATTAAGCGGTTGCTCCAGAGGAATATACTTGCTGGGAGTGTGTGTTTGGATCATTGTGCCCATTTGCTTAGTGTGCTCTGGCTGACACACCTGGAAGGTGTCGCATCTGTGCTCAGCAATAAACCACTTTTTGTGCTTGCTTTTGCAGAACTGCGAGAGCATCGGAGGGTCCCATCTACAAAGGTGTCTGTAAATTCTTCTGTCGCTCCAAAGGCCATGGCTTCATTACCCCTGCAGATGGAGGGCCCGACATCTTTGTACACATCTCTGAGTAAGTCATCTGGGTGGCCAAGGAAGGCTGGAGCTTTGGTTTGCCTTAATTACTGAATGCTTTTGATGTTTCAGGTACAGGAATGATTTACATTGTGTCACCCTTACGTCAGCAAAGAACAGTTATGGAGATGTTATTGGCAGCAATAGATTATGCTGTTCTTTTCCTGTATTACTATAAATCTGTTCGGTTAAAAACTAGATGATCCTGTCAGATCTCTTAGAGTAAGCTGTGCAGTTTCACCCAGACCTAGAAACTTGCATTTACCCGAAGCAAATCATCCATGCAGTATCCAGTTTTAATTTAAAGATTTATAACACTGAGAATTCACTACTTTTACTTTGTACTACTTGTACCATTATTAAACTAAAGGTTAATTACCTTTACTGTTAAGAAAAGTCATACTTTATTACTTCCTGAAGTTCATCTAGCCTCAGTTTCGAGTGGTTTATAGCTACAGTTCTCTCTCTTAAAGGGTTCATTAGTACCTCCAGTTTGTTGCCTTGAACACACTGAGAACCGTCACCTGTGAATCTACCTTTTGATAAACAAAGCAGATTAGGCTTTTCAAGTCTCTCACTGAGAATGTGTTTTTCTCCAGTCTAAAACAGTCTTTCCAGTCTCTTTTCTAAATGTGCTATAGAATTTAAATATAATTTTATAACAATACACTGTTCACATACTTTCAGTATACAGAGATAAAAATCTCCTCCAGACTCCTGTTCTGTTTCTTTCTGTACATCCCATAATCACATTAGCCCTCTTGTCCCTAGTCTTTTGCTAAGTTGCTTATCTGCTCTGACCTCTGCATCCTTTGCAGCGTCAGAGTTTGGTGGAGTCCGAGATACAGTCTGGCATCCCCGATAGCAGTGTTTGCATTCCTTGTTCCTAGATGTATGACTTGATCTTTGGTTGCACTGCAGCCCGTCTTATTTGGATCGGCCCTGCCTGCCAAGGGATTCAGATCCTGCTCCGTGACTGCACTGTGTTTCTTATTTTTTTGCTTGTCTGATCTGCAGGGTTTAATAGACAATTTTGTGTTTGTTTCTAGATTGAGATGTTGACCAGCATGGGGCTGAAACTGTTCTCTGAGAGCATGTATTACGATTGCTCAATGCTTATTCTCCAATAACCTCTTTTAGATCTGTCACCAGTTTTTAGTCTACCTATTATTTAAGGTGTTGAAGCTATATAATCCTTATTTGTTGTTTGGGGTGGTTATGCAGGGATAAGTCAACAAAAGCCTTACCAAAGTTACTCACATTGCCCCAGCTATCTTTCCTGCGTGTGTGTGTAGCACGTGTTCTTGGAGAGGGAGCACGCTGGCTGTCTTCCAGGTTTCTGAAACGTTGCTGCATGATGGACGTTGGCAAGCCAAAGCTTTTTAGGACGCGTGGGTGCAATGGGTGGAGTGGTCTGACTTATGTGTTCAACCCAAGGAGATGTTATTTAATATCTTCCTTTTCTTACATCTAATACAAATGCACAATTTCTCTGTATTTCCTGAATAAAATAACATTTCTTGTATCACAACTTAAGGATTTTACTGAGAACACCTAGTCTGACCTCTACAGATACTGATCAGCAAGGGCTTAGTTAAAACAGCCCTCTCGCAGATACATGAATCCTCAGCCTTCTAATGAATTCTTTTTAAAGAACTGTCTATTTTCAGACCTTTTTTTTTCCCCTGTACATTTTCTCTTCCAATTAGTTTGGTAAAATTTTCTTCAGTTACGTTAAATTAACCCCTTTAGAACCCTAGGATACCTTTTTGTTTGGGACTTTGTTTGTCTATAGAAAATGTGAACAAATCTTTCAGGTGCTCCCCAGTTCCTATCCTGTGGCCCAACGCACCTTTCTCTCTGGGTCCAAACCCCAGTACTTAATTGTGGGTGCACTAACTGCTCCTACCCTCAATCCCCTTCCAATCACCTGTAATTCTTAGACACTCCAGTGATGTTTTTCTGTTTAACTATTTAAGACTCCCATACGTCTGCTATACTGAAATCCTTTATGACATTATGAAAACCATTTTTTGTCTGCTGTGATTTTGGTGTCTGTGCGATAGGCCCCCTCCCACAGGAGAGTCCCCTCTCGTGCGCTGTTCTAGCTGGCGTATCGATCCTGTATGCTTTCAGAACGCTTTGGCTGCGGGGCATCAATAAGCTGTATTTGAGTAATTGTGCCCTGAATGTGATGTGCCACCCTCTCCTTTCCTCCACCCACTCGATCTGTTCTAAAAACACTACTGAACGAGTCACCAAGGTTGTAAAAGTTCATGGGCAGCCACGCTTCTTGATGTATTTTCAGCATGTTTATCTTGCTGCCATGTCTCAAGTGCTCTGCTTGCTGTCACCCTCACCCAGCCGTGCCCTCAGTCTGCCCCTGCACGGGAAAGCTGGAGCAGATGAAGGATGAGAAGGGGAGAGCTGCTGCGTGGGCAGGGGGTGACAGACTCTGGCCTGCTCAGGTACAGCCTTCAGCCTGAGCTCCAGCTTCCCAGGTCTCAGCTTGGTGCCCTACCTGCTGGACCAGGCTGCTTGTCTTCATTTTTAGTTACTTCTAATGCTCATGCGGGTGGGGAACTGCCTCCATGTGCCATGCTGCCGTATGCTGCAGCCTTTCTCCAGTACGGCTGCTCTCTCAGGCTTGCTGTAGGTGAGGAGATCTGGGACGTCCTCTGCCTTGTCCTCTGCTGGGAGGCACCTGTGCCTTTCTGGCAGATGTTTTACCCAACACACTCTGAACAGTTTGAGTGCTGGGGATCCACTGTCTCCCTAGGCAATCTCTTCCTGTAATTAACAGACCTGGCTCTTAATTGTTCCTGATACTTAACTGACATCTCCTTTGCTTTGAATGTGGCCCTTCACTCCTCCTTCCATCTCCACAGCAGGTAATGTTGCCCTTCCTCTTTAAGCCTATCACTTACATGTTAAAAGACTGTCCTCCTTGCTCTTTTAGGAACATTTTAGCAAGGTTAGTTCATATGAATTTTGTAGGACTGAAGGATGTGCTTTATATGCAACTTTTCTAGGCTCAATTCTGCTCCTTTGAAGCCAATAGGATCTTTTTTTTTTTAATTGAACAAGGGCTGGGCCACTGTTTTAAATATTTCTTATGTAGGTACTGTCTCAGAACTTCAGTTCAAAAATAGCTGATGTTCCTGCCTGAACATGTTAGTAGAAAGTGCTGTTATTGAAGTACTGAAGGTTTCAGCACATGATGTTCTTTAATTACTCGGAGCATATTTGAACTGTTGGAAACAGCTTTTCGTGCTGGTGATGGTATCACTGTCTTAATTCTGATGCAAGGCAGCGCTGGAGAGACGAATTAATAATGCTTTTTGATGCAGTTTATTTCACAAGGAATTAGAAGCATTGTTCTTTTTTAATGGGAACTGCTTATTGCAGAAGCGTTCTGTAACCATCATTGTGGCTCAGGGGATTCCGGTGACTCTGGTTTGTGTAGTGTGGGTTTTGAGATACTGCTTATGTTTATCATGGAATTCTTTTCTACCTCTTTAACCAAGTTAAACCTGAATGTAAGAGAGACGTCAATGTGTTCACTGTCTCAGTGCAGTATAGACATCTACTTGTGAAATGAAAGAGGATTTTCTGCTGAATTGGTTCTGCCTGAAAGCGAGGATATCAGGAACATGGATAAAATGGTATGCCAGTCTGGATTTGGCAAGATAGACACTTCTCTGTGTTCACCACTAAACTGTGATGATTAGTGAAGGTTTTGAGCATTGGGACCAGCTGCCTATGTTGCAGATTAATATGATTTTAAACATAAAGATTTAATTTGAGGAATTAAATTTTTTTCTTCCGTAAGCTTTGGGGAGCTGTAAGGTTGCACTTCAATGAAAATGTCTTTTGTAAAATGGGATGCCTGTTTCCCATAGCTTTCTGTTTATTTTTGTAAGATAATAACACTTAGCATGGTATTTCCATAAGTGAGCATTAGCCTAAAAATAAGGTCAAATATTTGTGATATTCAAAAGCTTCTTTACTTGGCATCCGCACAATTTTCAGTTTCAGTATCTCTGCAAGAGTTTAAGGTGATTGTGGACACATGGACATGTTTTATGAGTGGAACTTGCAGCAAAGCTGCATTACTGTGAAGCTGGACTTGTTAGGGATGGGTAGATATACAGTATAAGAATTGCCAGTTTGAAATGCAGGTTTTAAAGGTGTTTTTTGTCTGTGTGGCTTTGTTTGTTTTAACGAGTGTCTCTGAATACTGCAGAGAAGGTTTGGTTTGGGTTTTGGTAACACTGGTGTGGAGCCAGTTCTCCTTTTTAACTGATCAGGAACAAATGTACAGATCTGTACAACTAACCAGGGCAGCCTGGAGTTCTCTGGAGGTGCTGATATTAGTTGATGGTAGCGTTTCCTTTTGAGCCGTCCTCATGTGGCACATAGAGGCATGGTGGCAGCTCTGGTGACAGTCATCACAGGTGGCGGCAGCTTCCTGGCAGCGCTCATGCCACCTTCTTGGGTTGGTCTGCGGTTAAAGCATCTGTGGCTGAATCCCTGTACCACAACTGCAACACTGTCGGTACTTGAGATAGACAGATTAGAGCCAGCTCACGCACACTGACCTGAGCAGCCGTTCCTGCCTGCAGACATGTGGCCTGGCACAGCGAGAAAGCTGTGACATCCCTGCCACCCAGCCAAAGGTGCCAGCCATAGGCTCACTGCTGCTTTCTGCATTGCATGCACAGTGAGTCCTGCTTCCTTGTGTTTGTTGGAAATGCTTCTCCAGTTGATATAAACAATTGTACTAGGTGAATGTTACGGCTTGTTGATCCTGGTGAGATTTTGTTTTTCTCATACTTCGCCCTTCTGCAGAACAGAAAACAAACTGTGCTTGCTAGCGGTGAGTGCAAAACCCTAGCTGGCAAGCATGGGGATGGAGGAGTTGCTGAGATGGTAATTCTAGATAATGGTAATGTTTCTGGAAAGCTGGAAGCAAAGGAAAAATCATTTGCCTGGAGTGAAGTTTTTAAAAAGCCCTTAATTACATTTTTATAGTGACATGTACTGTTAATGCTTTCATTTCCACCAGCCTGCATCATGATCCACTGTTGCCAAATTGATGATGTTGTTGTAGCATCACTGCTGAGAACTGTATCCTCCTCAGGATCTTACCTCTGCTGTTGTTTCATGGCAGGAGCAAGTCAGCTCTCACAAATACAAGCCAATTGTTACTGAAATGTAACAGCTCTGGTGGCTTCAGTTTCACTCTCTTACCACTCTTCCTGTAGAGGTGGCACATTTCTGGGGAGCGGATGGGGAATCCCCACGGTGCTGGCTGTTGAGGTCCCCCCTTGTGTGGGGGGTATCTGCCTGGACAGATGGGTTCCTATCTGCACGCCTTCCAAAGGGGGGGTCCTGAGGGCACAGCCCAAGGGGATGGGGGGAGGTGGGGTGTGGGTTCCGGTAGTGGCAGGTTAAATGATGTTCTTTAGAGCGCTGCATGAGAATCCCACTCTCCTGCTTTCCCAGTGTATTTGGAAGCGGGCACATGATGATGGATGCTCGTTTCCTCTCTGGGCTTTTGTATTTCACTGGGACTTGGCCTGAATCCTGTGTACCTGCAAGGGCAAGGCAAGGAGGTAGCTCACCAGCGAGCACTGACAAATGAATGACCACACTCATGTTTCTGTAAAGGTTTTATTTTGCAGAAGCAGCTGATTTAATGGAACAGAAAAAGCATGTGCGGTGGTTGTGGGTTTTCTGCAGTTTGCTAGAACTTGGCTCTGAGGGGGAAAATGCTGCATTGCAGAGAGGCCTTCAGGCTGTGTCCTTCAAGCTGGCTTCCTGACCCCGTGCTTAATGATGGCTTTGGAGAATTGATGCTATACTTCCCCTGGGATGTTGACACACAGCACTCTTGGGTCCCTGGAGAGATCCTGATTTTGCTGTGCTTCGCTTGTGCGTTGTTGTAGTCTCAGGAGATTATGCTTGTAGTACCTGTAACTCAGGAGTGCCAAACAGAACAGAAGTGGTCTGGCAGGGGGCTCCCAGGCAGGGATGTGGTCCCATGCTGCTGTTGCTTCTTTGTTTCTGGCTATGCTGGAGATGTACTATCAGCCGCATCTTCCTACAGGGAGGGACCAAGCTGCGTCCCTGCTGCAATGTGGAGCTGGCTTCAAGCTTTTCATGTCCGTGGAGAGATGATCTTTTCACACTCCTTTCTTTCCTCTGATTTTTCTGCCAGATCACTATGTTTAATGCAAAGCATTAATGTCACATCTCTTCTTCTGACTCTTCTGTGATGCTGTTCTTCTGGTGGAGTGTAACAGTATGGGTTGGAAATTAACTGATAATTATAAACAAACTGAGAGCTGAATCTGAGCTGAGAGAACGAACCTTTCTGGTCTCTCTGCCTTTTCTGTGAACTAGCAGCAAAACAGTTTCTGCTGGCTGCAACTGACTGCTCTGGGGCTGCTGGGAAGCCAAATCTGAGCTTTCTGATTTCCTTCAAAATACTTAAAGCACTTGATGACTTACCTGCTTTGGGCTGCACGCTTCCTTCCTGACGTGCTCCTTTTCTGGTGCCTTGCTGGATCTGTTGAAGTGTCTGAAATAAGCAGATTATCTGGGGTGGTGAGGAGAGGCAGCAGAATACCAGATCTTACTTGAAGGGGGTTTGGAAATTAGTAGAACATGGATAACCTTTTCCTGAGGTTCCCCACACCCCCCCCAGTTGTCTCAGAAAACTCACATGTTGCACTGGTGCATGCAGGAGAGACAGCTTGCTGTGGTGGAAATTAATAGAACATGGATAACCTTTTCCTAAGGTTCCCCACACCCCCCCCCAGTTGTCTCAGAAAACTCACATGTTGCACTGGTGCATGCAGGAGAGACAGCTTGCTGTGGTCGTTGTTGTAGCAAATCCTTCCAAGAATCTCCACTTAAATGATATAAACTGTAATAGGTCAAAGCCAAGACTTCTACTCCACCTGCAAGCCAAGCAGCTGGCACTGAAGAAGACTGTGGCCACGCGAGGATGGAGGTTCTTTGTGGTTAGTGAGGACAGAACATGACTGCCCTGGGCTTTGGTTTCCAGATGCAAACAGCAGGTATTATTGTGACAGGATCCAAGTTGGATGCTTGCAGGAACAGGCATCTTCTGTACCTCTGACCGAGTCCACGCAGACGTCCTTGGGAAGCTCTGCCTCTTGTGATCACACCAGTTTCTTCCTCATGGTGCGTGGTGTGCTGCCTCGTGTTGAACTAGCTGCTGAAAGCAGACATAGAGCCATAACTATCCTTGAACGTAGATTCAAAAACCATGACTAGAGATCTCAGTAGAAAACTGCACACAAGGATGATGCATGTGCTGTACTGGGAGGGAAGCTGGACTTGGCAGCTCCTGGCTGCTCTTGGGAAGATCTCTCTGCAGCAGCACAGAGACCAGAGCGTTCCTGTAGCAGAGACCTTGGATATTAACACTGGGATTCTTCAGTGTCTGGACCTCTTTCGCACTTGTCTGTCCCAGTTATGAGTGTGACTGGTGGGTGAGAGGCAGCCCGGCCCCTGCTTTGCCTGCCAGCTGGCTTGATAAGGTCATCGCGGGCTTTGCTGATGAATGCTGGAGCTGTCAGCTTGCCCCGGCACTGCGTGGGAGGGCACCCAGGATTAGTAACTGATAATAGTTCATTACTCTGTCATGTCCTGCTCTTAAATAAAAATATGAGTTTCCCGAGAGCTGTGTTGAGGTATTGAATGAGTTTTAAGAAGCCCACAAGAGAATACAGCCCGCTGATCCACGGGAAGCAGCTACGTGGTGTGATCCATGGCAGGCCTGTTGACCAGCAAGGCTCTGAATTCACTGAAAACTCTCGTTCAAAAATGTTTCCATGTGGCTTAGTCTTTGTCCCAAGAGGTTTAACTAGAGCCCTGGAATATGAGTAGCAGCTGTGAGAAGGAAGAACTAGAACATTCCTTATTTAGTTAATTTCCCAATAACCTCCCAGTTCCCTAAAAATAGTGCAAGATAAAATGCTCCACCATACCAGACTGGCGCTGAGCTGGGAAATGAGAGTTGCTGGATAATCTAAAACTCACTCTACTATGTCTCACTCTGACACTAACATCAGGAAAGCATTTCCTATTTTTAGCTTAATTTATTGAAGTGTCTTAAACTTCCTGGGTACATAGATATCCATTATTTTGAATAGAACATGCATACCCATCTCTTAAATATCCGTGAAAATCTCCACCTTCCTCTAGGTCAACATTTAATATATAGTTAGGGTAAAAGTAAAAAATACAGATCTTAAAAACGTGCAATCAATATATAACATCAAAACAGTTCATGTTTCACTTCTACCAAATTATCCAGGTGACTTATATTGTATATAGAGTGGCTTTTGTTGTCTGAATCTGTTCCAGGATCTCCCTTTACTTTCTCTGATCTTTTCCAGTTCATTCCCCTCCCCACGCTTAAGGCAATTGCTTCCTGATGGAGGATCTTCCTGCAGCTTTGTGTAGGGCTCTGCCTCCAGTGCTATACCATCTCATCACCTCTGAAGTGCCATTATTATATTGTTCTTTCTTGACACCGCCAGAGGTGCTGCACGATCTGGATGTTGTTCGTTCCTGCTTCTAAGCATCATGTGGCAATAACAATGCTGGAGTAAGTCTGCATCTGTCCCAGAAGCAGCATTTGGTGGGCAAACACTGTGCTGGGAGCACTGTTCACAAACAGGTTTACTCAGGGTCTGAACTAAAACTTTCGTGCTCTTGCTTTTCATATGTACCGGGGGCAATGAGTTAATAATCTCTTGTTCGGTAGGCACCAAGAATAACTGGTAATCAAAAGGCTGCAGGAAAGTAAAGAGTGTCTATCTGTCAGAGAAAAGTTTAAAGGCTGAAAGCAGAAAATTAAATTTGAGCTGTTTCTGTGTCCACAACCTTTTTGCACAGCTGTGTAAAGGACAGGCCTGGTCCTGATGAGGTAAGGTCGCCTCAACAAGCCAGGAAAGAAATAAGACAAACTAGGGGAGGAGAAGAAGCCATGCTGGGGTTGAATGAGGTTTTATCACAAGCTTCAGTCTCTTGCAGTGTCAGGTTGGATAAGGAAAGAAACCAAGAAAGGATCTGATGCTGTCTAGTGGAGAGAAGTGTACCTTTCTGAGTAACACCTAGAGCTGTGCAGATTTGGGGGCTAATGTGATCTGTTCAGTAGAAAAAACAGGCGTAATTAACCTCATGATTCAAGTGTAAGCAAATGTTTTGTTTTGTTTTGTTTTTTTTTTCCTGTGCAGACCAGGGGCCGTAGACAGTACCCCAAACAGTCATCTAACAAGTGCTGAGCGATGCAGTGGCTTTCAGTGATAGCTGAGTGTGTCCTCCAGCCTGGGCTTGTCCCTTTGCTTCTCCTCTCCCTGACTGCAGCTTGGCATATGTTAGGCATACCATTTCTGTGTGTGTACTGATTCACTTGTTCTTAATTTCTTGGCAAAACAGGACCGCTTTGGTTACCAGTGCACCCACAACCCCTTTCTTACCAGAACTCATCCTGGTATATATTCATATTTCAATTTTAAACCAAACTCACCCCAACAAAATACCCATCTTTTTTAGCACTCAAGCTGTACTTCTTCCTCACTTGAATTTGAAGTTTCAAGTGATACGTAATTTATCTCTGTTTTCAGGAGCTTAAAACCCTGCCTTTGTGTACTGGCACGTCTTTGGTGCTTTGGGAGGCAGTGTGAACCCACCTTCCTTCTATATTAGCCATACCTACTGATATCTTCTGCAGATTTCAAGTGTTTATTTTGCTAACTGCGTCTCATCCTGTTTCATAGGAGCTTTTAAAGAACATGTAAGGTTCCTGTTTGTTAAAAAAACCTTTCAGCCAAACATGAGAGCCCTTCCTGGGCAGGGCATCCGTTTCATTTAATGCCTGCAAATTGGTGACTGAGCTCACCGCTCACTGTGCGTGTTCATCCTCTGTGCAGGAATCAAAGGCAGTACCTGGGGTGTGGAGTGAGCAGCTGTACTGTCAGGAGGAGGTGCTGCTTCGGTTCCAGCCCCACGTAACTGCTCTGCCTGTGCTCTCTGAAACACTGTCTGCAGCTGGTCCTGGTGCTTGACGCCCCGTGAAGAAACGTGTTTCATTACGACTTGTTCCAGTGGCTCAGCTGTACTTGAGTACAGTGTAGACTTTCTGCTTCAGCTTGTATTGTCTGTGTTCGTGACATCTGACATGAGAAATGTTTGTGCTCACTGTGTTTTGCTAGTTCTGTGTTCCTTTGCATGGATAAAATGTGATGTATTGCCTTCCCCTGAACGATGCTACCTGGCTCAGGTGGGACTGACGTGGTGAATGGGTTGTGTTGCAAGTTACTGCTCGTGGCAGTGTGGTTTTAGCTCAATAGCAAGTTTTGTGGTTTTCGTGGTTTTTTTGGGTTTTTTTTTTTTTTTTTTTTTGGGAACAGGGGATCATTGAAGAGATTCAAGTGGGAAAGATTGTGATTTTTTTACACAACATTCCTATTTTTACTCGTGCTTTGACCCTTTCCTGTGTCTCTTCTTGGGGCTTCATGTCCACTTGTCAGGCTCTTAGACAAGTAGCATCTGCTCGTCCTTGCTTGAAATCCTCTGTTTCAAAGTCAGCTGCAGAGAATTTGGTGGCAAATTCCTTTTGTCAGTGAAAAAGATAAAGTAATCTGTTCCTGAAAGTACTGGGGGTGCAACCCCTTCACACCTGAAGATATCTCAAACCTGTTAGAAATGGGGGGTGGGGTATAATGAAGGCAATAACTGAAGAGGACAGCCACAGCAGGGGTCTGGATGTGGGAGCTGGACCATGGTCTGCCCAGTGTGACCCAGGGCTGGGCTGGCACGTTGGCCTGGAGACTTTGAAACTAGAGGTTGGTCGGACCTCTGTGGGGAGGAAAGGGCTGTCAGGTCTGATGAAGGAGGCTTTAGCTTGATGTTTCTGTAAATATTTTTTCTGCCTTTAATTTACTGCCATTTTCCCAGGCACTGCTCTGAAGAGTTCAGTTTAGGACATGGCCTATCGGGTCTCAGGCAGCTCTGGAGTAGGGGTTTAGCCCAGGGAAATAACGTCTGAAGGATTTGTGTTTCAAGCCACAGGCCTGGGGAATGCCTTTAACTCCTCGTAGCAGGTTTTAGATCTGTATTTAGGTACAGGAGCATTTTCAATATCATGTTGATACAATCGTTTAGCAAACAATGACATTTCTTCCAAATTTCCCATGGGAGAAGTTCTAATTTATGGGTCCGTTTTAGCTCCCCTTGTCCATGACTGCTGACCCTGTCTGATCGCTGAGCACCGGCTCCTTCTGCTCAGCCACAGCCCGATGCACCAGCGCCCCGAGCAGCAGCTGTGATGCACACGTCAGGGGGGAGCGGGAGCTGAGCAGCCCATAAAGGGGGAAGGGTCGGGGAGAGGCAGTGCAGGAGATGAAGCTGAAGGTTTTGCAGAACTGCGGGAAGAAGCAAAACCTGATGTGAAGTTACAGCTGGCAGTAAGAGCCGGTATATTTACCTGCCAGTCTTTCCTGCAATAGGAAAGCCATAACAGTAGTGGGTCACAAGACAAGAGTGGATACAAAGGGCACTGCTAACATCTTAGATCCCTGCAATTAACAGAAGCATTTGGGGGTAAAATTCCTGGGGGGTGCGAGTATATTCCCAGTATTCTCTCAGTGAAGGCAAATAACGAAACTAACCGTGTGTGCCAAATTTCTGACCTAGAAGACTTTTTTTTTTTTTTTTTCTCTGAACCCAAATCTTACCCCCAGTGTAATATGAGTACACAATCAAGTCACACCAATTAGGCATCCAGTAGAATTTATAATTAGTGTTTATCTGTTCACAAATAGAAATGCTGCTGAGAAACATTGAAAAAAAGTGAAACAGCAAGAAATATAGAACCTAAGTTGTCAGAGAAGGGGGGGGAACCTGAGCATGGGGTGGTGTAGGTATATTTAAAGGAAAGTGAAGTAACGTCCTTTTACTGTCAGAGAACCACGGCAATGCAGGTTGGAAGACATCTCTGCCTGTCTTCACTGGCGCACGCTGGGATTTTTATTAAAAAGCTCTGATGTTGAGCGCAGTGGTAGAGGTGAGGCAGGATGTTAGCCTTTGGAGATCAGTACATCATTCTGAACAGAAGGTGACAGCCCTTTTGCCATTTCCCACTGTTTCCAGATAAGGACTCACATGCGGTAACAAATGCACAGTGCGAGTCCCCCAGCATCCCACATCATCACGCTGGTAGAGGCTAGGGAGGAGTGAGTGACTCTTGGAAATCTTGCTAAGTGCTGGATGCTGGAGGATAGTTTCTGTGGTGTAACGCATCAGGGTCACAGAACTCTCTTTTTTCACAGCAGGTAATTTTGAAATATTTGACATTGTGTCTTTCTTGGGCTTCCCCCCCCCCCCATAAAACAGATAAACTGTGTTATGGTGGAGTAACCTAAAGGTAAAATCAATGACTGGCATGGTACAATCCTTCCTCAAAAAAAGAAAAGGAGAAAAAACCCCACAACTTCAAAAGCTTAAGTGAGAGGAGGGGGGAAAAAAAAAAAAAAAGATCAACTTCCTATAATTTAAAAGAAACAAAGCCCCCAAGTGAAGTGCCAAATAGTGTCAGCCCTGCCCTCTAGTGCTGCCAGCGAGTAAGAGGTGGTTGCATGGTTCACAGCAGTGTTGTCCAAGGCTGGGCTCACCTTTTTACTTCTTATACCGTATCAGAGTGTGGATTTTTTTGTGTTTGTTTTCTATTTTGTTTGATTGACTTTTTAGGGTGGTAGTGATGTTTATAGTGTTTTCATGGGATTACTGCAAGACAAGCAAAATCAACCTCAGGCTTTGGTGGATGATGAGCTCTATAGAAAACCTGAAGTATCTTGAGCACCCAAGATCATCATTACGATAAAAATTTAAATAAGCTGCAAAAGAGTTAGGAGTGTTTTGTGATTTATCATTAACTGAAGCTTCCCCTCCACAGTATCGAAGGCGAGTATGTTCCTGTGGCGGGCGACGAGGTCACCTACAAGATGTGCACCATCCCTCCAAAGAACGAGAAGCTTCAGGCGGTGGAAGTGGTGATCACCCATCTAGCTCCTGGAACCAAGCACGAGACCTGGTCGGGGCACGTCGTCAGCTCCTGAGGTGTGCTGGAGGGAGCGCGGCCGCTGCCTGCATGGTCACTGCTCAACAACGGGCTGCAGGGGACCTGGCCTAAGAATATTCTACGTATTGTGTGGGAGGAAATAGTGCATTGTCAATAAATCAGAAGCAGGCCAAAATTACCGCTTTTACAGCTGGTCTGGAAAAAAAAAAGGCAATTCAAATGCTAATGAAAAAAATCTAACGTAATGTGTTTACAAAAAGTGTATTTTAAAGAGAAGTAGTTTGTGTGCTTGGTGGAGGGGGAGACGTTTGGTTTTTCTTTTATCTTGTGAACTGAATCCAGTAAATGCCCAGGGGGTTGGGGAGAGGTTTGAAGGAGAGCTCTTCTAGCGCAGACGGCTGTAGCAGAGGCACAACTCTGAGCTGATCTCTGTAAGGGTTGGAGTGCTGATGTTGCTGAGAACAGTGCCTGAATGCCTTGTGAGAGAGAGGTGTTCATTGCTGAGATTTGTTTTCCTTGTGGAAGGAAGTTCACAAATGGAGCAGCTGCCGCAGGGTGGAAAATCTCCATCTGGTGGTTACGCTTCGATGGCCACGTCTGGGTGCACTTCACATCCACCATTTGCAAATGGCATGTCTGCATATGTGTGGAATACTGGGGTTTTAAAGCCTGAATTGTTCGTGAGTTTACTTGGGTGCCTTGATGGTTGATTAGCAACAGATTTTATAGGCCAGTATTAAAAAAAAAAAAAAAAGAAAACAAAAAAAACCAAACCAAAATTTAAAAAATTTGCTTCAAGGTAAGTGGTATAAAGCTGTAGAGTAGTGGATACTTCATAGCTTCTGACTGCATCTGAATTTAGACAAAGCTGAAGATTACCTTCTTGATTGCATATAGTGAATGTCTGCCATGGCATGTCACTGGGCAGGCAGAATAACTTGTACTTCTGAAAAGCAAGTTATGTGCTGTTTAATGACTGTATATAAGATACTGTGCGAGTTACTTAAGAGGCTCAGCTGTCTCAGTGAACTTGATTCTGCCACCATTTCCCTGGAAAACTTGCTTGGTAGGATGTGACATGGTCACCCTTGCCCTGACTCTTCTCTGCCTGCAAGATTTCATGTAGTTGTAGTGCAGCTAAATTAGTTCTGTTCCTATTTGCCTTCCACATCTGTTTTTCAAATGAAGCATTTATCTCTGTTATGTTCTTAATGGTGGATTTTTATTGACTTTGCAAATAAAAAAAAAAAAAAAGATGGCATGATACTCTTCTGTTAGTTGTGTGAAACAGTAAAACTTCAGTTGCCTATTTGCAGTTTTAACAATAGGCACTTGCTGTTATGAAATGTTTTAAGACTCTT
>NW_010141856.1:36688-37437 GCF_000699245.1 Pterocles gutturalis
ATCTGTTCCGAGGCCTGACCTGCGGAGAGCACAGATGTACGGAGGTGAATAACGGCTGTGATGGCTTGTTTTACCTTAGCTGTACTTGTATTACACTGGAGTGCATGACAGTGACCAGCCTGTAGTGGAGTTTTGGGGTTTTGTTTATGTGTAAATTAACCATAAGACTTGGCAGTGGTGGATTTAACACTAGCCAGCTTGTTAGAACATCACACACTGCTTCCTTTACAATAAATGCGACCATTATAATGCTGTAACATATATCTTCAGTCTGCTCTCTGCGTAGTTGGCGTTGGAGATGATTAGCATTAAAGACAGAGGGGAATGCAGATGCCTACATATGCACACCTGTATGATGATATTTTTTAAAAAGCACTGTCGTATCAACTGACTGGCATTACCAGAACAGTTAGGGAGTAATTGAACAAGCTTTCTATCTGCTTAATAGGTTAGTGTATAATATATACTGCTACTTACTTCAGTAAATACATTAATTTTCATTATATAATATTTAGTATTAGCTATTATTTATACTAACATAGGGAGTAACAGGGAGGGGGAGCATAGCCTGGTCATTCACCTGAAAGCTGGGAGAGGCAGGCCAGAACATTCCATTAGTGGCTCCTAAGACAGAGCCGCCAGTATTCACAAATGTTGCAGCAAAGCTTTAGCCAAGCTTCAGGAACAGACCCAACCAGGGGCTGCCGCTGTCAGGAAGGATTGTGCCTGCCCTGTTTGTTTGAACTCAC
>NW_010141856.1:37447-45382 GCF_000699245.1 Pterocles gutturalis
GAAGGATGGAAGGGACTCAGCATTGTGGGATGCTTTTCTTTGTTTTCTGTTTTTTTTTTTTTCTCCCCCCAGAGGAACAGACTGTTTGCTTCTCATCTGTTGGCACAAGAGGCAGAAGATAAACCTTAGCTACAGGCAATGGCTGTGCAGGACTGACTAGGAAGCTAACTTTTATGATTTGAACATATGCAGGTATGTGCACACAGGTGAGTGTAGTTGAAGCTGAAAACAAATCTGGTTTTGGTCCTGCGCAGGATGTTTTACAAGGGTAACTCTCTGCAAACATAGACACAACCATGCTTTGAGCAACCAAATAATCAGATACATCACACATGTGCACACATAAAGCAGCAGCTGTTAAAATCTGTCAATCTTTAAAGAGCCTTCCTGCACTACAGATGGTTCTGGTCCAAAGTCTGCACCCACTAGAATGGCTGAGGCTGAATTACCCTATGGAAGTAGGCACATGAGAAGCATTAGAAAAAAATATAGTTCTGATGCATGAGAGCATTATGGCTCCCCCTTCTTTTTTTGTAAGCCCTTTGAGGGATTTTGGTTTGTACACAAAAGATTGTATTCTCCCCTTTGTTACTGCACAAGTATCACATAAACTTGGAATTGGAAAGATTCAAGTCCATCGTTTATTTGTACAGACAGGCAGCATACAACAGGTCTGCTTTATATATTTTATTTGCCAAAATAACAAATTGATACAGTAATTTTTCATGATAAAAAGAGATTTTATTCTCCTTTACTAAATTAAACTGTTCATACACAAGATTACTTTCCTAATGCCAGCTGAGAAAAGTAATATTAACAGTTACATTGATTGTTATGCTTCAACTTGAATTTTAATAGGAACATTTTTTTTAGTACTAAAATCTCATCTACCCTTCATGTCTTACCAGGAAAATCAGAAATGTAATTTTGCTACTATTCAAGTTGCTTTAATTAATAATTTTTTAGATTTAAAAAGTCTGCAAAAAGTGTAGCTACCATAAACCGTACCGTGCACTGGCACCACAACTGTACCGAGGAGGTAACTTTAGCACCAGCCTTCCCAGTGGTGGTAGACTCGATGCACCTTCTGACCGTGCACTGGGATATGTGTGAGGTCAGGGACTTCTGGCTCATTTCTACCTTCCCACCCCCAGAAAGAAATAAAACCTGTCTCTTTTACTCATCTTTGCATTTTAAAGAAAAAAAATCTCCACTGTCTTATAATTCCTGTCTTGATAGCATAATATAGTATTTAAAAAAAAAAACCTTCTAAAATATTAATCTTTTAAATAGCAGCTTCCCTTCTGTAATGACTGGCCAATTACAAAAAACAATACAGAATGAAGAAAGATGTTTTGAGTTATTAACCTGTCTTAACCATTTTCTAAGTGTAAATTCTAAAAATCCTTTATTTAAAAAATAGCTCTTCACAGATTCTTCTTGTATCCTGTGGGGATGTGACGCTGTGGCCTTCTGTTCTGGAGTCTGTGAAAATTTCATAGTCATTCCCTCCCTGAAAACAGAAGAGGAAGACAGCAAAAGGTTTAATGTTATTTAGCTTAATGTATACTCACAGTCCTGGGG
This sequence comes from Pterocles gutturalis, assembly GCF_000699245.1. Lineage (NCBI taxonomy): Eukaryota > Metazoa > Chordata > Aves > Pterocliformes > Pteroclidae > Pterocles > Pterocles gutturalis. The sequence goes on from NW_010141856.1 coordinate 39,032, forward strand.
TGGAAAAGGTACGCATAAAGGAAATTCTGAAGAGAAGGGAGATAAGTCCTGTCTGACATGTCTTCAAGAAAGCTAAAAAACTGCAAACCACCATTCTGAGACTTTGCATAATGGATTTATAGCACACCTGTGCTGAAACTTCTGCTGCATACCACAAACACTTGTGTGAGAACTTCCTTATCTGCATGTTAGAACTGGTAATGAAAGAGCCGAACTCTCAGCATAAGTTTACCCGTGTGTTTAGCTTCGAAAGAGCAGAACTCTCAGTCAGCATAAGTTTACCCGTGTGTTTAGCTTCGTACGGCAACCCAGTACTGACTTTTAATTCATGCACTACAGGAAGCAGTACCTAATTTTTGTACGTTGTTTGCCACCCTGCTTTCCCGTGAGTCAGCAGCAACACTTGCTCCTTCAAAACTCCAAATATGCTTCACTGCCAACTATCAACTGTCCATAAACTCTATGCCAGAGGGACAGGTGATTACTTCTGCAGCTGGTGTCAAGGGGGGAAAAAACCCCTTTCATTTAAAGCTTGTCTTTCTTTTTCTTACAGAACTTGGTCTTTTTTAAGTTTATAAAGTTCTTTATAAGTTATAAAACTGTAAGTTGTTATAAAACTAAGCCCGACACTGTCCCTTGGCCCTGTTCAGACAGCCTTAATTTCATCCAAGTCCTTGTGCTTGCCATTGCCCTCACTAGCTCCAGTCAGGTCCCTGCTCCGTATTTTCAAAAGCCCCTGAATCACCCTGCAGAGCTGTTCAGCTCTCTCTAATGACTAGTGACAGGGATTACATATAATTTCAGTTCCTCAATGTAGAGACAGAGTGCTTAGCAAAGGAACATATTAAATTCAATGGAAAATAAATGCATTTAATAATCACTAGCCAACAAGAAGCATCAATCTACAATAACCAAACAGGATAATGAGTTTTATATAGCTGTGTCACCTAGGTATTTAACGTAATTTTAGAATTTCAATTTAAAAACATATTCCAGTATTAAGTCTGTCAAGAACACTGTGTTTGCCTCAGGAAACAGAAGAAAAATCTATGCTCGTGGCTGTCTCCATAATGCATTATGCTGACCAGTACTGCACAGCCAGTTGAACACGGACACACGTCCACATTTAAATTTACTTCAGTTCTTGCCAGGTATAAGGCCACTGGTTAGAACCTAAGGTGCTTGTGGTTTAAAACAGAAGCTCTGAAATGTATATACAGAACAGTATACTCACTGGCATAGTCTTGTCTCCAAAGAAATAAACAGTCTTATATCCATCATTGGCAATGATTCCCAGGCAGTACCTCTTATCCCATCCATCCGGGAACACGTCGAAGCTTATCTGGCCTCCTGAGATAGACATGAACCAAGCAAACTTAATTTTATTATAAGAACACATTCTGAGGGGAGAATAAGTGAGGAAAAACTAAACAAGGAAACATTTTTGGTAGAGGGAGCTTTTGCAGAAGTCACAGAAATTTTATGAGACCCTGGAGATAAGTTGTATTACAAGTGCAGAAAGTGTTTTATAGGGTATCAGTTATTACAGTTGTGATTTACAGATTATTTACCCATTAAACAAATATGAAAGTCTTAGCATGTTCCCAAACACTGACTGTTCTGCTACAAACCGAACCTTTTCTTTAAAATTACATTTAATCTTTTTACTTTTAGAAAGAAACTACATGAATTAATACAGCCATTGGTATATGTACAGCCATAAAGTGTGATGCAAAAGACTTTCTAAAGCTTTCAGAATAGAAAAAGGAAGAAATCAGCCTTTTTAACACAGCCTAACAGGACAACAGCTGTTCCAGTTCCAAATCCTTGGACTTTACCAATACCAGAAAGTGTCATTCCCAGCTGAAGCGGGTGTCAAAATGGTATTTACAGCAAGCGTTAGGAGAGCTATAGTACAGTTAATTTCTGCCCCAGTGTTTCAATACCACAGCACTAATGGCAACCATGTCTTTTTATAATTCTGAAAAATAATAAAGGGCAAGAATGTGGTAATATATTGGGGGAGAGGGAAAGAAATAAAAGATGCATGGAAAATTAATTCCCTCTTATTATCACTTTTCTCTTTAAACTTGCACTTGCTTTTGGATTTTCTTTCCTCTCCTTCCTCCCACACACTGCAGCTACAGAGCTGAAGAACCAAGGGCTATGGGAACAGTACTGATGTAGTATTTCTGATCAAAATTGATTCACAGCAACAACTCTGACTAATCAGAAGTATGTAATATGTTTCAAAATGAGCAGAATCAGTCACACAACTGACATTCAAAGACAATGAACTGATGACAAGCAATGAAGTTCTCTTTGTGGATGTATTTCAACTAAAACGTACCAAATGAAAGCCTAAGAAGAAGAGGCTTAGGCTTGCATGCAATGCCTGCAACCACCCCCAGAGATAACTGTCACACAAATGAGATAGGATACTTCATACCCATAAGAAGGTGTGATTTAAGTGAAATTTAAATTAAATTATGTTTTAAATGAAATTCTTTTAAAATGTGATACCTATAGAAAATGTGAGGCCTTTTCCTGCAAATTCTCTTCGTAAATCAGCTACAAATTTCTCTCTTATATGTTCCTTCTGTTCAAAAAAAAGAAACCAAACAAAACCAAACATCAGTTACATGCTACATTAATTCATCAATAAAAAGAGAACCCAAAAAACCACCTATATCATACTAGGCCTGAGTACCAGGACTAGTGTGATATAACTATATTTTATTATCACTGAAAGCATGCTGAGAGTATTTCTACTTCAATCTGCTACCAACTTGTAAAAAAATGAGAGCTAAACTTCACATACATGCTGTGATACTTGTTTTTCTACCTGAAAATCTTAAAATACTAAGGAAGTATGCTTCGACTCCCAGTAAAATTCAGTTTTACAAATGGGGAGACTGAGGCATAGGAAGAGTCTCAAAACTGGTACAAAGTTTCTGATGCCATATACTCCCCAGAGGGTATTTTCAGAATGCCTTGGGCTTAGATATCTTTCAGCATCCATTAACTGAGTCACAGGCAAAGGCTGCTTTTGAGGAATTAGATTTCAGTTCTTGTATCAGGTCAGAAACACTTGTTATGGTGTAGCAGGGAACAGAACTCTCATACCATGGCTCAGATTAATTTCAGCCTTGCACATTTAGCTGTGTACAAAGGAAAATAAGTGGTGAACAGTTTGACTTCAGCTCTTGAATTCTGCTTTAAAAGGCTTTAAAGAGTTGACAAGAACAGGAATAGTTTTATTGATTTGAATGGATATAGGCTGGTATACTAAAGAGCAATCCAAATAAGAATGGTCTTATCTACAACAGGGTTTTTCAGGAACCCTGTGTGTAGAGGTAGGATGTTCTGTACGCTGGATAAAGGGTTAAAAGAAACATGAGCCAAACCTGCCCCTTCTGCAAGTAATCATTGTTAACTATTGCAACAAAAAAAACCCTATAGTGTATTTCCTGGGGTCCAAACTAAGAAGTTAGTTAAACCACATGGAAAAGATTAAAATGAAAAAAATTGCATAAAGTATAAAAGCTTTTTAAAAATCATAACCTGGCCATAACTGTCTCTTCCAGAAGAGCTGGATACTTTTCAAGAGTTGTAACTCACTTTATCAAGTTCATAGAACTCAATTCTTTCTTCCTGGCTGCAGCTTCTTCCAATGGGAGACACATTTAACATCCCATTTCGGAACTCAATAAAAGTGCCCCTGAAAAAGAATTGATTAATGAGACAGAAAATAGATGAAAAATGGCTCAACATGCTGAACATCGCAATGAACTTTCATTTCATTCTGAAGACAACGGGTATCAGATGTCTCCTTCAGCCTCACATTGTATGCATAAAAACCAGCATGCAGGAACCAATAGCTCTGGCATCAAGGAGTCTTTTGGACTTTAACTTGAATCCAGCAACCTCAACATCATCCTTACTGACTTTTAAAAGTATGATCTGGTTTTAAAAGTATGTCATTCTGTCAACCTGACTCTCAGACCCTGACAGGCCACTCTGTCAGCTCTGGGGTGAAGTGGCAAAATTTTGAGCAATCTCGGCAGCGTTTCTAGCTGGCCTCCCATATGGTACGTGTTAATGTCTGGAGCAGCTGCACCCTCACGTGTCACACAGAACTGGGCTTACTGCATGCTTCTAATCTCTGGAAAACAGTATGCTGCCAAATTCCAAACATGTCAAGGAAGTACTCCTACTTCAAAACTGAACTACCTTCCCTCTTAAATAAAAATACTCAATGAGTATTTCAAATCCTGTGCTCCAGCTGCGACCTTGTCTTTGTAGGCGGAGATTGAGCCCCGTTTCATGTATGCAGTGTTCCGAAGACACAAATTATTCATGTTTTGCTGAGCAGCCTGCTTTACATATTGATGCTCAATGCTGTAACATGGAGACACTGAGATGCTTGTATGCACATACCTTTTCTTAGGCAGTTTAATCTTTGCAATATAACTCAGGCAGTAGTTGATCAGATCTTGAAGTATGTCCTCACCCAGGTGACCCTGAATGTTCTAACAAAATAGATACCACTCAACCAAGGGTCCAGAATTTGAGAGTCTAAAAACAAGTCACATGGAAAACACAGACACTGGATAATCGGGCATGGTTAATACCACAAAGAAACGTGCCTTCAACAAGTAACTCTCAGTCGATACACACGCGGTAGTAGCTAAACGCTCTCATTTTTGTTTACTTTGGGTTTTTTGGAACTGTAACACCAAACTCTCATTTAGTATGCTCCCTACTAGTACCTCCTTTAGAAGGAAATAGTGTTGGCAGACTTAAACAAGAAGTTCATGTCTACTGTAGCCAAGCATGAAGAAATGGAGATCGTTACTGCAGTGAATTGGAAACCACTGCTCCAGCCAGCAGCTTCAGCCAGGAGCTCCGTTCTCCATTGCTTAATGTTGAACTGAGGAAGGTGATTAGGGTATCCAGAATCAGATTTATGTTTGTATTGATTTAGAGTATTTACTTCTAGCTTATGCAGCACATCCGAATGTGCATTCTGAATTAATACTAAAAAGCAGCTACAAGAAACTTTCTGAATCCCAAGGCCCAGCAGACATCAGCTATAGAATGCCATGTTCCATAGGACCTCCAGGAGCAGAGGGCTTGGCCACATTTCCTATCCATGACAGGCTGAGGGAAAGGCTGTTCCAGGGTTTTCATTGTTGTTATTCAGTCAGACACCCCAGACTCCAATGGCTTTTGGTTTTGGGAATACCCCAAAGAATAAAGCTGAAGGTGCAGGCTGTCATTACATGAATCGCAAAGCCAAATAAATGATCTGTTACAGAAGTCACACATGAAAATAGCAGCAATTTTGGCTTTAGAAGGGTGATTATAGAGGACTGCACTGTACCAACAGAGCAAAAACTTGTTTAGAAAATTTCTCTTTCATTTTACTGGAAATTTCACACTTACCTGCTTGCTCAAGAACTTCCCATCTTTGTACGCTACAAGACCGTTTTCTGGAAAAACGTAGTCAAATTTTTCAACCACTGCAACCAAACAAAAAGACAGTAAGTTATAACTTTCCTTGTATGTTTAATGCAGAATTGTCTTACACATTTATTAGGTTAAAATACAACAAACATTAGATCATAAAGCATGAAAGATTCAGCAGCATAACACTGAGCACAAGATCAAAACCACCCTAATTTCTCTCCAAGATTAACACACACCCCAAACCGCATGAGGTCTTTTGATTAAGTTACCCATATTTTTGCTTAAAGGCTCTTCCTCTCCTGCAAACACCTAAAATACTGCAAAACCCTAGCACACAGGCTGGCTGGACAGCAAATCAAATAGCACTATTTTAGCTTTGTTTTCTCAATGTTTATCTAATCCACAGTAGATGTCTGAGAGTTGTGACACTCGCTGCAAGGCAAGATGAGACGGCTTACTGGAGACCACCTGTAAGCTGAACAGTTCTGAATTATTTGGGCGTTGCAGAAGGCTGTCAGTGGCATCCATAAAGTAAAGCCCATTAAAGATAGTTTTTATACAGAGCCCATCTCTGCATTGTAACCCCACCGGTAACAGTCAGATCCTCCAGGGACGAGTTACACATCTGAGCAGCCTGCAGGCGTGTGTGTTGGGTGCATCATTCCCCTGCGAAACAACAGTGTTGAACCTTCCCAAGGCACTGCCACGCCTCCGGACTGCAGCACCCGCAGCAATCCCGTGATAGGGCACCGGGGTATCTGTACAAGGAAGCGCAGGCTGCAGCTCCGACCTGACCTGCCGTGCACAGGTGGAGGGCACCGCAACAAAACCAGGGAGAGGGTTTAAGGCGAGGAAGGAGGGGAAGGAGAAGGGGTTAAC
>NW_010141857.1:0-11290 GCF_000699245.1 Pterocles gutturalis
CCTCGTGCCCAGCTGCTGGCACAGCCCGGCTCACACAACACGTTTCTGGCTCCAGCCTGCCTTAATTAATTAATTACAAAATGAACATGCTGACAGGTTCTGCTTCCAGGGGGGGTGAGATGGAGGAACGTGTCGGGACATTTTTGGAGGATGGGGTCAGGCAGGCCCAGCCGGAAGCAGGGATGCTGGGGGGGTACCACGGGGATGTTGTGGGGATGCCAGGGAGTGGAGGGAAGAGGGAGGAGAGTGGCTTTGGAAAACCAGTGGGGAGGGAAGCGGGGGCCAAGGAGGAGCCACATCATGGGAGAGGAGCCAAACCCTTGTTGGAGTTTCCACAAGGAAAATCACCCCGGCCCTTCCTCTCCATCCCTGGCACAGGAATCCACCCCCAAATGTAAACTGATGTTTGGAAAGGGCTTCCTGACACCCTCATCATCGCTTCCCACTGCAGGCACAGCTGGATACGGCCCCGCAGCACCCAGCGCTGGTGCATTAAGAAGAGCAATCCCCAGCGTTAATATTTAATTCTCTCTAAGCTGCTCAGCGCCCGGCAGCCAGCCCCGGGCAGGGGGAAATGGCATCTCCCACCAGCTGCTTCTGCTGACATTCGATTGTTCAAACACAGCCCGGGGAGAACAAAAAGCTACAGTGGAGTATCAGAGCATTCAATCAGCTCTCGCCAAGCCCTGCGAGTGCTGGGATAAAGACGGGATTGCAGTAAAAAGGCTTCGTTATGAGCAAATTAGGGGGTTGGTATTCCCCACCCCAGCAATGCCATTTGGATTTGCTTTTTTTCCCCTCCCAGTAATGGGCTTTGCAGAAATGTCTTTTTAGATGCTGCAGAGGCCACTTGGTGCCTTGGAGGGCACCAGGCAAAGGGGGGGTTGATTTCCCCTGGCAAATAGCAGAGAAGGGGGGAAACCGCCATCCTGGGGCCAGCACCCGCAGGGACGCTGGGAGGGGCTGGGGGCGGGAGGAGCATCCTCAAAGCCTCTTTTCCCACCCAGATAGGGCTGGCTGAGATTTTGCTTGCAAACAGGCGAGGAGCCACATCCATGCACCATTTCTGTCTCCCAGCGCAGGGGAAGAAGCTGCTGCCTCCTTCGCTGCTGCGCAGGGAAGCCGCTCCGTGCATCAGCATTTCCTTGCCAGGGTAGCAGAAAGCCACTCAGCCACGATGGATCCACTGGCAACGGCATCACTCGAGCTCGGGATGGCAAGCAGACCGGGTTAATAACCAGGGAAAACTCTTCAGAGCAGCACTTCTGCTGACAAAGGGGGCAGAGGCACCCGGGGCGAGGCTAGAGCTGCAGCGGGACGGTGCAGAAGGAGGATGTATGCGGAGGATGCTCCCGCTAGAAAGTGCTGTTACTCTAGGCTTGCTTTGGGGGGAAAAAAGAGAAACTAAATTAAAAAAAAAAAAAAAACAGAGAGGCATCTCACCTTCATCAGCACCCAGAGCACAACCTGGGACCAGCATCTGCACCGGCCGAGGGCAAGAGCAGAACAAGCGCTCGAGGTTGAGCTGATGCTCTCGTTTCTCCCCACACTTTGCACCAGGAGCCCGAGCTCGCTGCAAGGAGCCAGCACACATTTCACATTTCACCTTCAGCAATGGTGGAAGCAACTCCAGCCGCCCCATTAAATCTTCAGCTCAACCCAACGAGAGCTACTTGGTGAGTTGCTCAGAGATACAAGTTCAACAAGACGAGCTCTTAAAATATTTACCGTCCTAAAGGTTGGAGCTGGTGAGTGCCAGGATGGTCTTGCAGCATTTGCACTTGGCCATTGCAGAACTCCGACTTGTTTAACAGGCTGAAACGCCGAGCGCTTGGCATTTCAATAGCTCCTGCCGCTTTTGGAAGAGATTAGTAAAGTACAGAAGCAGCTATTTAACATTCTGGGAGCACAGCGCATCCCCGGGAGTTATCAATCACTGCAGGCAGATGGTAAACGTATCTCCTTTCACCACAAACTGAGCAGCAAACATTCGGATTCATCACCAAGACAACATATTTAAATCCACTTCCATTTTCGATTCGTACGTTTTTAACAAACTGCTAAGTAATGAAAATCAATATTTCCACCCAAGCGGCGGGAAGGCAGTCCCGAAGCTCTGCCCGGCTGCGGAGGGTTTGCTCGATGGGTTCCAGTCACGCCAATTTATCCACAACCGAGTTGAACGGGACATGCTGGGTGCGGGTCACGTTTACAGCCAAGGAGGCACCGACTTTCCATCCACCAGGAAAAGTCAGCTCTGATTTAACAGCACTTCTGCAGCAAGGTGGGAAGTGCCACCACAGGCACGGAGTGGCTGAGACAATCCCGATTTTGGGGAGGAATTTTGATAGGACTTGCACATTTTTACCTGAAAAGAGGAGTAAAGACACTGGTGTATTTCTTGCACAGGACAAGCCACCTCAGCAGACCACCTGTCATCTTTGGTAGGATATTTTTTAGTGACCACTTGGTTAAAATTGCTATTTAACAAAAAAATCACAGAAACTCAACATAGTTGAGATGCAACTCAGACCAGCAACACACCCGATGAACCTGACAGAGAATATAGACCTGTGGCCCCTTCCTTCAAATCAGCAAACCTGTAAGTGTTGAAAAAAAGAACATTTTCCATCTTATTTAGAATAAAAACCTTCCAGAATTCCCTAAAAGGAGTCAGAACCACTAAGACGATTGTTCATCAGGGCTCACCTGCAACCAAACGTAGGGCAGAACTGATGGAAATAATAAAAACACCCCACGGTCATCTTAAGATAAAAAAAATTTATTTTACAGTCTTATAAAGCAGCTTTACATTAAGCACAAACGTTGATCCATTTACTTTGTATATAAACATAGTAGAACCTTTCCCTCTGCAAAAAGTCACATCTGGCTGTATATAAAACTAACATGTGCACATTGTGCTTAAACTGCAAAGTCTGTACAGCTTTACAAAGGACTACCCTTTACAAGAGCATCCTGTAAACAATTTATTGCATATTTAACACATGGTGTATATCCCACATGTAAAAGAAAAAAAAAAGAGTAGAAAAAATAAAGTACAATTACAAGGTGAATGAAAATAGCAGCTTTCAGTGAATGTCTTGCACAGAACAAGAGCACTGCCACACTTGTACGGTTGTGCTTGTGTGTCGCCGGTTTGCATCCACCCACGCGCACGACGCTTCCCATGGAGTCTATGTACAGTGAGCCTCGTGGAAAGATTCAACAGATCTTAGTGCCCAAGACCTCTCTCAGTTTGAAGACTGAAAGCAAACAAACCAACCCCAACCGAAGTGAATTTGATGAAGATATGGGGCACCAATGTCCAATAATCCCCTTCCACTGCACAACTCGATTAAAAAAAAACCAACAGGAGAAACCCCCCCTTCGGTTCTGCAGCCTCTGACGGCGGGTTTAATTTCCACGTGTGCTAAGGCCAACAAAAACGCGACGGAAAGGGTAAGGACAAGGTGGTCTGACAGCACCCATGGCGTTGCCGTGGCCGACCGATCCTTGAGGTCTTTTCCAACCTTAATGATTCCATGATTCTGAGTTTGCCCACCCCGCAGCTGCCGGGCTGATCTCACAGAGCACGGAGAGATCAGCGACACTGCAATTCTTCAATGGCATTCATTAAAAACAAAACAAAACCAAAAAAAAACCCCCCAAAAAAGAAAAGAGGAAATTGGCCTCTGTAAGGCACCGATACCATCTCTTGAGCGGTATCCAAAGAGTCTCTCCAGATTCTCTAGATCCAGAATGGGCAAAAGATGGAGGAGACATGCCGGAGGAAGATGTTTCTGTGTTTGCAGTAAGGACCAGTCATTCGTAAAGGAAGCACATTTTTCTGGGTTTTGTATGTGTGTGCGCGTGAGTGTGCGTATATACTTGTATGTAAAAAAAAAAATAAATTCATCTCTGCTACCTTTGGTATTGAAATTTCTCCTGTGACATCCACTCCTCATATTAATTAATATGATCGTAGCATGCGTTTGCAAAGATCAAGTAATTACAGAGTTGTTTCAAATATCTGCAAGAAATAGAAAAAGCATCAAAAAATAAAGAAAAAAATAAATCAAGATGCATATTGTCCTTGTGCCCAGCCTTTTTGTGATTTGAATGCACTTTGTCCTCAGTATGAACATCTTAAGCTTAACCCCCACGTACAGCCTGTAATAGGATCAGCGGAAAAACCCCAAAGTCAACTCCCATCCTTCCCATGCTGGCATCCGGCGGGAGCTCTCGAGCCTGGGACTCTTACAAACACCAGCATGCCCCAGCAGAGCCGGTAACGCGGTCGTTGCTGCGCTACCAAACCAAACACCCCGATCTCATGGTGCAACGGGTTGGGTTTACTCTTCTTGGATCAACCAGGACGCTCCGCACTGAGAAGGCAGAATAACGGGGAGTGTCAAGGATAAATAGGAAAAAGAAACCGCCTGGTTTCTTCTGCACTGCAACAGTGGAAGTGTTTGGGTTCGGACGCATGTGTTCGGTTATTGCACGGGCACCCCTGCTCCTTGGTGGAGCCACGAAGACAAAGCACACCCGAGAAGCCAGCGCTGGGGATGGAACAACCCCTTACACGACGAGAGAGCCAGGAGGCGGAGGTGAAACTGGTGTTAAAGCACAGGTGGAGCTGGAAAGCCCTCTGGCGTGATGTTGATTTTTAAAATGCTTGATACAGTCAAGCAGATTAAAAATGAAACTCACCATAGGAAAAACTTAATTCCTGTTGCATTTCCTGCAAGCTCCAGGTCACACACAGGGATTCAAGACAAGTCTCCCATAGAATGAAGATGCCAAAGCTTAGAGACACCTCTCAGATGTAATAAAAAAATACAGTACAAAACATGGGGCTCCACGACAAGAGATCCCAGCTACCAGGGAGGAGGTGGCACCAAACCTGACGGGCGATGGTAAGCTGGGCTTTACAAAGCCAGGGTGGCACGGGTGCAGGCTTTGCGCGAGCCCCACCGAGTTGTGCTTATGTGACGTGACTGCGAAGCCCGCACACCGTCTGTAAAGAAACCTACAGCTCAAGGATCTCCACACAGAGAATTAAAAAAAAAAAAAAAAAAGCATATTTTTCACCACAATAAAAGAATTGGTATAAAAAACCCGAACTTTAAAAAGATATACCATCCGCTACCCGGGCTACAGGTAAATACACACCGACGGCGTTACCCCAAAGCTGTTCCAACACACACGCCCAGAACTCCATTTCAAGAGGCCACAGACTAACTTTTCAGGCAAGTGCTGGACTTCAGAGACCTGTATGGCTTCTGCAAATATTTTCCTACAAAAAGGAAAAAAAAAAAAAACAAAACAAAAAACACCAAACCAAAACCAACAACCCAAAAACCATCCCCACACTCAGGGGTTTTGCTTCGTGCAGATAATTTCGCTGTGGAGCACTAAGGACAAGTGAAGTTCCCGAATCCTACCCATCAGACCCAAATATTTTCACACTGGAATGCAATGATTTTTTTTAAGGATCACTTCTTTGAAACGTAAAAAATTCAGGATGCAACCTCTGAAACCGTCCGTCCGGGAGGCAGCGGGGCCGAGGGGTTTGGTCGTCAGCTCTAGTTGTGCTTTGCCCGCCCGCCTCGCAGGTAACTCTTCCACCTCTTGACGAACTCTTTGAAGATGGGCGAGTCGTCGATGGTGCTGAGGAGCTGGAGCTGGTTGATGTGGGTGGTGTGATAGTCCCAGCGGGCCAGGTTGGGAGCCGTGCCCAGCATGAAGTGCCGAAGGTCGTAGATGGTCCCTGAGCCCGTGTCGTAGAGGGGAAGCATGGCCTTCAGGGACTCCATGCCCCGCTCGTAGAGGATCCGCGCCTCCTTCCCCAGCTTCTCCCCGGCTGTTTCTTTCAAGTCATAGAGCCCGATTAAGGAGTACATGAACCCGTTGAGCACGAAGGAGCTGGGCGAGGTGGGGTACTCCTCGTACCAGTCGTGCCGGTTCATGAAGACGGCTTTCACCCCGCGCTGCTCTGACGGCAGCTTGTAGGGCGCCGTGGCCCGCAGAGCCGAGCTGAGGAACGCCTGCTCCTTGGTCAGCAGGTACGCCCGCACCAGCGTGGAGATGGCCTGGCCCTGCGCCATGGCCGAGTACCAACCCGGGTCCAAGGATTTAAATCCTTCCCCCAGCTTCCTCGTCACCATGATGGGCCAGCCGCCCCGCTCGTCCTGGTTCCTCACCAGCCAGTTGCTGGCAGCAAAAAAAGCCGCCATGTGAGCGGTGGCCGAGATGGTGACGTTATCAAGGAAGCCTCTGCCCTTCGCTACCAACCTCACCACTCTCTTGGGCATGATTTTGGTTTGCTTCACGGCTTTCGTGTTGGAGAGGCCGACGCCTTTGCGCAGGTCGGTGACCAGGTCCCTGGTGAGGGTGCTCCAGCTAGTCCTGGGACCGATGCCGTAGAAGATGTCTCGGTCCTTAAAAGCAATGAGCTGGGTGTTGGAGACGTAGTGCACGGTGAAGAGCTGGTTCTTCTCCGTCGTCTCGAGAACCACGGAAATGCTCCCATTCGTGACGAATTTGAGATCAAAAGAAATAATAAAATCTCTGCTGTTCCCAAGCTGCAGGGAGACCCCCTCGGTATTTTCTGCAAAACAAACCAGAAAAGCCGTGCTCAGTGGTAAAGCACTCATTGCTCCAAAACATTTAAACCACCAAGTGCAGCTTCCAGAGGTAACCCCTCTTACCAGGCGGGATCCAAAAGCTTTTAGGGCAGCCCATCAATAATTCAATCATTCTTTCTGCGCACTACCATGTATTATTTAATTAAGCATAAAAGTAAATCCGCCAGCAAAGGCTGAGCCCCGCAGCACCGGGGAGAACTCGTTTGCATCTCGCATTAAGAGGCTGCAGCACTTTGCTGCGGAGCAGAAGTGCCAGGGGCTGGATCGATGGTTTTATCAGATGCTTCTGGTACCTGATGGATGGAGGAGTCCAACAGGCACCAGCAGGGTCTGGGGTAAGGGAAAGGACCACCAACAGGGGGGTTGGACTGCTGCCTGCTGCTTTTCCGGCAGGAAGGAACGGCAGGCAGCTCTTCCTACAGGATGGGGCACAGCAGCCAACCTGCAAGAACGTAGATGCTGCGTGATTTTCCTCTTCTGTAATTCAAAACATTAACCAACAACCAGCCTTTTGTTCCAAACTGAAAATTACACTTGGCAGAAAAGACACCAAAAACATGGAGCTGCTCGAGCAGTCGCGTTTCTGCATAAAGCTCCGCTTTCAGGGAAAAAAATAATTAAAAAAAACAAGCGGGGAGCGCCGAGAAGCAGGTATTTAGGATCCCCCTGGGACTAATAATTAAATCTGCGACTTTTTTCTCTCCTAACCTGACAGTTCCAAAAACCAGTGCACTGATTAGCATAATAGGGGGAAAAAAAGAAAATAATATAGAAAGACTAATGTGTTAAAAGTATTTATTAACCTCTCCATTGGCAAAACTCAGTCTAATTAAAAAAAAATATTAAAGAAAGCTCCTAGGCAATACCATATAATGAAATCCAGTGTTCTCTCGCAGGCTAGATTTTAAAATGTAAAATCAACTCCTCCCTAAAAACCCATACAAGAAGATCAAAGGGCTAATTAGTTTGTAAGGCTGTGTGCAAATCCGGCAGCTTTGAAGGCACGGAGGGATGATAAACACTTAAAGGCAGTCGTCTTAAATCAACGGCTTTCTATAAAATAGAATTCTCCCATGTGAGGCAATTGTTTCTTTTCTGCTACTTCTCAAGGTGTGCCATACTCTATAAATGTTTCTGCACTCAACCAGTGAGTTCTGCTCTGCCTTCCCCGCACAGCAGCGGCTTCTCCCCGTCTCCCAAACCCATCCACGGCATTTTGCATCAAGACCGTTTCCACGCCTTGCGCTGGAAGGTGCTCTTGTACGGGCCCTTTTGACTGAATGTCATGTTTTCCAGTCTGTTCAAGTCAAAGCTTCACTCCTTTGAGTTTTGGAGATCAGCATCTGCTTTGGGAGAAGAAACCGAGCACTTTGTTACACAATATTTTGCTCTGATGAAAAAAAAATCTAATTAAAAACCCCTCCCTCGCAGTTCCTGTCAAGTAAGTTTTATGGTTCCTTGTAAATAAATGCTTGTGTGATAACGAAGTGAATTATAATAGAGGGGGAAAAAAAAGAGCTTTAAGAAGCGAAGGAGAACGAAAGGCTGCCCGTTGTTTGCACTGCCTTAAGCGCCTCTAAATCCATTACTTAAGGCCATCCAAGAGGAGTGGATGCATGCCGTGGCCTTCGAGCCCCGCAGATTACTCTGCCATCAATAAGGGATGAGGAGAGAATACATAACAGATCTTTTAGCCTCTCCTCTCCCCCTATTTATCTACTACAAAGACACAAGAGTGTTCGACAATTTTTCCCCTAGAGACCCAAGCCTAAGGTGCCAACTGAAAATTACTTCATTGTCTTTTTAAGTAATGGACTCATTAATTCTAATGGGTATTGATTGAGGAAAAATACATTATGTCCTTATTAATGAGCCTGTCCCAGCACACAGGAACCCCTTGCATGAAATAATGAATCTCCCTGCTAAGCACAAAACAGCACACGGTAAATTGAGGAGATGGCAACAAAATGCACCTCGCACATCTGCGGGTGAAGGAGAGACCCGTATCCTGCCCCAGATCTCCACCAGCCTCTCCCAGTCCTCCTCCAGTTTTCCAAGAGCTGCATCCCAGTGAGGAGAGATTCAGGGTCCAACCAGAGAGCCGCACGTGCTACGCTTGCTCCAGGCTGAAAATAGACCTTATCTATCATCTGTCAACATCTGCTTATCACACGTCAGTGCTATTTCCCAGCCTTCACAACTGGTTCCTAGTTTTTTTTCACTTCTATTTTGAGACAGAAGCTGAAAAGCTCAGGAAACGTGACTGTAGCTTCTCATGGCTCTCCACGCATCCATCCAACCCTTTTTTCATTAAAATAATGTTGAAAAAGCAGCGATGGAGAGAAAACAGAAAGAAAGAAAAACGCCAGAGGTACAGAAACGAGATGACATTCTCAGGTGAGACCTTAAGGATGTAGAAGTCACACAGGATAAATGAAAACACATGAATCCCAGCAAGTCAAAGCTCCCCTGATGCCATCCGTGCACATTAAGAGGTGGCTTAGCTGCCACATGTTTAGGATAACCCACCTGGAGCGACAAACTGTTTGACACTAGTGAACCTGGCTTTATCAGGCACTGTGGACAGAGAGCAGCCTTTTGGCACCGTCCAGTCCCCGGCCCTGCCGCTTTTGTCCTTCTCTTCGGCCGTTTCGTACACCTCGACGTGAGGCGGTTTCTCCGTCAGGTTTTTGCTGTAGTGACTCAAGCCGTACTGTGCGATCTGGATGGGGTAGAAATAGCCTTGAGGTCCCCACTGCGTGGATAATGGCACACCTACAAGAGAGGAAGAAAATGAGTATTTTATCGGCACGTTTTCAAAAAACAGCGTTTGCAGCTCTGCACACTCCTCCTCCATACCCCATCACTTCTTCACTTCTGGTAAATGATATTTCCAGGCTCCACCATGAGTTAGACTTGAGGAAAGTCCTGTTCAAGGAGTGAATTGCTCCCATTTATACCAGGGTCCGTGACCAGTCAAAACTAAGCAGATTTGAGCAGCAGAGAAGTCCTTATCACAGTCTTCCACACATTCTCATTTAATTATTTACTGAAGCACCATGCTTACTTTAAAATACATTTAAACCACCCTAACAGATTTTTTTCCTCCCTCCCCCAGAGACCACTAAATCTCCAAACGATGTTACATCTAACACAATCCCTTTAACGTCACATAAATCTTTGCAAATTAAGTGTACACGCTATTACTCGATTTTGCTAAGAGTTATTTGATGCTAAAAGAACAATTTACCCAGCATCTGCAACTCTGCCCCAATGACCTCGTCTCCCCAAGAGGATTCCCGGCTCAGCCTGGAGCGATGCCTGCAGACCCCAGCCAGGCTCTCCGCGCCGTACCAGCAGAACATGCCCCAGTTCTTCCACCCAAAGCTGTCCCTTGTCTCCAGAGCTCCTGCTCCAGCCCAGCCATCCCTGGGATTAACCCTCTGCACACACTCCCTGTCCCAAAGCTGCTTGCCTCACAGGAGAGCAACTTCTCACTCCTAATGTAGGGTTAGGGGGATTTTAGAATTAAAGCACCGACCAGAAGAACCCTCTGGAGCACGTCCTTGTTAGAGGACAAATGCAGGAAGAGCACAGAGAACATCCTCTAGCCCGGTGCATTGCATTTCACATGCAGAACCCGCTGAATGAGCTCAGCCAGTGTCACAGAGCCGCGCTCGATATAAAACTTCCACCCTCCGTTACGATCGTTAGCAGAGAGCCCTGCCGAGCCCCGGGCTCTCCTCTGCCTGCCCTTCACCAGCTCCCAGGAGCCGCAGCCGCGGGTTTTGGGTGGAAAAACCCCACACCATAAACTGCCTATTCCATCCCCAGCTGCGTGGGAACTGAAAACAAACCCTGCGGAGGAGAGTTGTCGATACACCCACCTCCCTCAGGAAGCAAAACACACGATACTTCAGATCAGGATAAACCCAGGATTCTCCTAAAGTCCTGAATTTTCTTTGGAACAGATTCCCGACCTCTAAATATGAATCCAAAGGGGGAATATATCCTTGTGACCCTCTTGCAGGAAACCAAGGCTATTTAGCACTGTAAGCCTTTGCACGCACGTAAGACAAGAAAAGGAAGCTGAAAATACACGAGTTGGCACTTGCACCATTTTCCCCTTGGCAATGTCAAGCTCAGGAACCAATTTCTTCTGAAATCCAGTACAATGAAAAGATGACTTAAACTAAATGTAGAAAGATACATTTTCCTGCATATTTTGGTGCTTTGTGTTACTAATATTACTGATGGAGATGTGATGGCTTACTGCTGCCTAAAGAGAAAACCATCACGGGAAATATTTAAATGCTGTGTATTATCTCAGCTCCTGGAAGCCAGCTCGCCTGTTAATGCTGAACATTTTCAGTTAAGGGCGCATTCATTGAGACTGAAAGATGCAAAAAAAAAAAAAAAAAAAAAAGAAATCTGCTGCAAGAGCTTTACTTGAAATGTATACAAAATGACAAGATTAAATTCTCCAGGTTGTAGGATGTAACAACACAGTAACCTTGCAGAAAGAGAGAAGGTGAAAATGTAACACAAGGTTTTTTAAATCGTGCAGCAATAGAACCATCTGCAGGGCTGGAGTGACGCAACGCAAGAGCCTGAAAGTGCCTGAGAACAGACAGACAACA
>NW_010141857.1:11300-13215 GCF_000699245.1 Pterocles gutturalis
AAACTATTTCTCTTCTCCAACCTGTGTGCTGGGTGCCTTTACAAAACCCAGGCTCCGGCACCACGTTTTGCAATGACAGCTCTTAAATCCCATGCTGCAAAAAAGCAAGTTTTACAGATAAATAACCACCTTGCTGAGCGTTAAACTCAGTCTCTCGAGGTTTAAGCAGAGAGCAGCTCTGCACAGCACCTTGTGCACACATCGGGCAAGGCAAGAGGCTGCCGAGGCTCTCCTGATTCTCAGTTCTTACTGATTTCAGCTTTTTGCTGAAGAACATCCCAACAACTGCAGAGTCCAAGAACGCGGAGCTCCGAGTTTTCAGAACCCTGTCTCCCTTCCTTGGCAGATGTAACAAGTATATGAGTTTAAAAAATAGTAAAAATGTTTGTTTGTTTTTTTTTAAAAAAACCCCAAACAACTGACATACTCTATGAATTTGTGTGAATCCTTTACAGGCAAATTAATTGCACGACACGCCAGCTTTCTGCAGGGACTGTATCATGGGAAGAGCTCATAGCAACAGAGCTGAGCCTCACCTATCGCTGAGATGCAGGAAGATTGATGTATTTTATTCCTTAAGTGAAAGTTGGTCTTTAATTTATGAGGGGTCACAGTGTCACATTCCATAAGTTTTATAAAGTCATTAATTTTTTAATAGGAAGCTCAACAAGAATTTTCTGCGATCTAATCTTTGCCGAGACGAGGGAAGACCTAATTACTGATTGCATGGTTTAGCAAGAGTGCAAATTGGAAAGGTTTTACCGTATATTAATTTTATCCAGGGATGCTCCGATGGCTGGAGAGCTTTTTGACCCTTCAGCAGTTCTCTGAAACCTCCTCACCTTGCTGTGGGCAGCAGCACCTTTTGCAGGACGCGGCGAGGCGATGCCCTGCCTGCCCTGGGCACGGCACACGGTGACACCGATTTACCCGGACCGTGCACAAGGATCAGCTTTGGCAGGAGCTAATCCCGTGCTGCTGAGCAAAACCCTCCCTGCATTCTTTGGAGCAGCCCAGCGGAGAAGGTTTGGCTGCTGCATCTCCAGCACCGCCCCAGCAACGCAAGGAGACGGGATGTTGTTAAAGCCGAAGACAAAACCCGGAATATTTCCGCCCAGGAGCAGCTGGGCTGTTCCACAGGTGCTGGCACGCTTGGCTCAGCACACGGGGCTGTATCTGTGCCTGCAGGGAAGCTGGAGCCTCCTCAGAAAGCAGGGCCAAGCTTTTTTTTTAATTTTATATTCTAAAATAGTTTTGGCTGCCTGACAGGTAAGACAAGTATCAACAACAATGCCAAAACCTGACAGCAGCACTGCCAGTGGCTTGGCGCCTCTGGAATTTGCTGCAACCAGTAAAACCTGAGATGCAGGACAGGAGCTGGGAAAACTCGGCACGAACCAGAGACTGTGCACAATTTCTCAGAATAAGTGGGTTTTGCCGAGACTATCACACAAAGTTAAGATCACTTTGCATCTCAAAGGATGGCAGCAAATTTTACAAAGCATTTCAAACTATTAAAAAAAAAAATAAAATACTCGACACAAACCTTCAACGCCACTTATGCACTTCACTCTGTCTCGAACCTCGACGTTGTAGCCCTCGAAGGACATGAAGACCCCGTCGGGGTGGTAAGGTGCTCGCTGTGTGTATACTTTGGAGTAGCTATGAGAGAATTCAAACCTGTCATAACCATCGTACTGAGCAATTTTCCCATAAACCTCAAAGTATTTCTCTACCCAGCTGAACGGCAGGAAGACCTCGCTGCCTTCCCTCCTCCCTTTAACGGTGTGCTCGTCATTGATCAGACAGTCTATCTCCTCGTACTTCAGCCCCGGGGCTTTGTTGTTGAAGCCTCCTGCCACGGGGGGAGCTTTCTGCTGCTCCTGGGGGGACGCCTCCTCGCTCTGCTGCCGCG
>NW_010141858.1:0-332 GCF_000699245.1 Pterocles gutturalis
AAGCTGGGCAGAGACGTGTGAGTACGCTGCTCCCAGGGGGTCAGCCCGCAGCCCCTGTCCCTCCACAAGCTCTCCCCAACACGTGCTGTCCTGTTCCCCTTTCCCTGGGGACAGAAAAGCTCACGGGGATGGCCCTCGCAGCTGCCAACAGCTTTTACTCCAGGTGTGTCCGAGCGCAGTGGAGACGCTGCGGTATGTCAGGGGTGCTCAGTAACTACATCTGCTGTCTCCTGCAGAAACCTGAAGGAAAACGATCAGGATGGGGTCAGCTACGTGGGCGACTTCCTGGAGAAGCTGGCACCCCTCAACAGAGGTTTCCAGCCCCGGCTCTA
>NW_010141859.1:0-11398 GCF_000699245.1 Pterocles gutturalis
GCAAGGGCTGGGCCCCCCGGAACTCTCCAGAGCCCCCGAGGCAAAAGGGTGCCCGCAGAATGAGCGGCCGCACGGCCTGAGCCTGAGCGGGAGGGGTGCGCGTCGCCCCAAGCCTCGCCTCTGAAGGCGCAATTTAGGGTCTTTTCTGCCCAGAGGGGGTTTTCCCTCACCTTGATAGATTATAATAAAATTAATCGGGGCTGGACAACTGAATAAAGTATTTTCCTTGTTAACTGCGTTCCCCTCTGACCTATCCCAGCACAAATCATTGATCTCCCTGAGCACGGGTGACAGGGCAGAGTAACAGGCTCAGCTGCAGATTTACACCAGCCCATTCATCCCTAGCCACACTAGATCAATTCTGGTGTCTATGTATTTTGCTGAAAGCCTCTTTCAGAGGAGGAATTACATCTGCTCACAAGCAAGAAGAAAATAAGCAGGAAGGAATAAAGGCAACATTAAAAATGCTGAAAATTAAGACTGAAAAAGTATGCCATATGAAACCTGTCATTACAGGAAAACAAATGGCAGCATTTATATGATATTTAAAGTTTCATAACCAAACAAAATGCTACACACTAAGAAAGGTGCATGAAAAATGACTGTGCATTTTTCCCCTGATATTTAAACAATTCTCATCAAATACCTTAAAAAAAAAATGTTACACACTCTTCTGATCCAGTAGAACATTAAGAAAGAATTTGCTTTTACATGTGTTGTAACAGCTCTCCTTGTCCCTAGCAATCGTTCTTCTGTAACAGTAGGTTTGTCCGAAATCTCAAACACACAGACACAATAATTAAGCATCATTCTTTGTCAAGATACACATCTCCAACAAGCAGCTGAAGATTAGAATAACACGTTATGTCCAGGTTAAGAAAGCGTAATTTCAACTCTAAATCACTGCACACATGTATGTTCATGGAATGCAACTTTTACGAACTCTGTAAATCTCTGAGAACTGTAACTGCATTTTCAAGGATATTTAGAACACAAAGCAAACTATTTCTCTGAAGCCTTCTGAAGATTTTCTGTATATTACTACAAACTATGTACCCTGAAACCCTCTTTTGAGCTAAGGGAACTGAATGCTGTAGTGCTATGCAGGCTCTAAAGGGATTTTGTATCATCTATCTTTTGGTCACTTCTGTCCTCAAGACATACCCACCCATGTACAAAAACAGTCTTTAAAGAGTATTTGCTGGTTTTGGGGTTTTTTTTTTAATCTGCTACAACAAATTAGAAGGAAGGCAACATGCTGCCTAACAAAGGGCCCAGACCACGCGCCCCTACATAAGGTCCAGGCAGGCAAGCTTTGCAGCAGAAATTTACACCATCAGTCCAGGGATAATGCCCATCTGCGGACATCTCTTTTTCCCATGCAAGCAGCAGAGGATGGCAAGCAAAAATGTAGATACAAAGTTATCATTTATTTTTGTAATCCTGGTGTCAAGGGTAACAACTATGGATGTTACATAACTAATTATCCTACAAAATCACTACCACAAGGAATACTGACATCCACAGTAATTGTCTGTGCCCCAGCTGACTGCTGTGGTCACCTCAGCTTCCTCCCCTTCCAATATGCCTTACAACTTACACTTCAAAACAAACAAAAAAAAACTAAAGCTTTTCCACAGTGGAAGAACTCCAGTTTTGTGTTACCTCCAGAAGCACAAAATGCTGAAGGCAGCACTGGCTGTTACTTCAGCTCAACAAAAGGTACCAGAAAGGGAAGACGTTAGCACAAACATAGCAGTGGGATAGCCTTTTCTACCTGAAAAGGTGAAAAGAAGCAAATCCACAGCACAGACAACTGAAAGCAAAAAGAAAGAAACACTGTGATCTTTTCTCTAAATCCCCAAAGCTTGTGGGACAGCCATTTCCAATAACTGCTTATTAATAAATAGGCACACAACATAACAATGAAATGTTTAAACTGGTTCTACTGTTGTTTCCTTTAAAAACAACATTCACAGCACAGACCTAATGCAGAAAAATAATCCTATACTGGGCTGAATTAACCTCAAACTGTTGGGAATGCTGTTTATTTCAGACTGCTCTAAGTCACTACCATTTCCTTACAGGAGAGAAAATAACAGTCTCAAAATTGTGTCAAAACAAAGGAAAATTTAAGGCTGCTTGTGAGTTTGAATGATGTAAAAAAAAGGATCTTGACCGAAATAGGGTAAAATAAGAACACAAAACAGGAAGCAAGAAGGCCCGAGTAAATGAAGCAGCTTGTGTCTTCATTCAGATTTTAAGATATTTGGTTTGCATTTGCTTACTGTAAAGGAGCAGGGGGAAAGGGGGGTTGTAGAGCCTTGTGGGTAGTGTAACAGTCTTAAATTTGGTCAAAGAAATGCAGGAAACATTTGATTTTTCTCCCCTCTTTCCTGAAGCAAGACACAAAATTTGTCTAGTAGCTTAGATCAAAACAGGATGAACATAATAAGCCAGCTAAGCACAGAAGTTTCACAGTTGCCTTTAAAGGTCAAGCTGTGCTCCAGAATTGTTTATACCATCAACCTCAGAATGCTCTACAGAGGTAAGAGAGCGCTTTGGTCCACCTGAAGAAGAAAAGAAGGGGGCATCAGATACAAAGAAAAGCAGACTAAACAAGAAGTGAGCCTATATGGACAAAAAGCTTAAACAAAAAAAAAAATAGAGCTTCAGCCTTCCTTTCCCATTACAAGTCTGGAAAAACATGTCCCATAACACACGAAAGGCTTGATATGAAGACATAACAGAAATTTAAGAGAGAAGCTCTGGGCCTAGGAGAACACAAAGGCAAGGAAAATTATGAACATGGAAGAAGAAATGTTTTGAGATTAATTGAAGAAAAGGAAGATGAGGATATGAAGGAAGAGACCTAACATGAGATGTCCAAGCCATTACCTTGCATGAGGTTTTAAAGGCGAAGAGCTGGAAGGGGGTACCTGAGGTCAGAGTCTGAAGGGGGATAAGATGTATGATGTCACCAGTAGCACATTATTTTCACAGCTAATTTGAAACATAAGTAAAGAAGACAAAAATCAGAATCTTGGAAGACTTTGCCGAAGGAATATCACTACTCATCAGTACAACACAGCTGATCAATACACCTCCCCATTATCTCATTATAACACTGCAATGACTGGTCTAGGTAGGCAAATGGCCTCCAAGAAGACTATGATTTGATCTTATATCTCAGTTTTGGGTAGCAATTGCATAACGGCTAAAAGAAAAAAAAAAAATCTTGGCCAGCAGAAGAGTCCACTGCAGCTCAGAACCACCACTCCTCTTTGCCTTCAGGTAGCAACAGTTTGTCTCAGAACCTGTATCCCAGAGCACAGAGGTTCCTCAGTGCTTCCCTGCATCACCATCTGCAGCTTGTTAGTCCTCTGTGGCAGCCTTCTGCACGCAGTGTTCACTAGTTGCACCCAAAATCACCTCTTTTACCCAAGAACTGCTTCCCCTTAGAGTTAAGGTCTCCACTTGACACTGAATCTCAAGGGAAGAAAAATTAAAAACAAGTTCACATAACTTTCTTTTAAACCACTGACAACACATACGTCAGTGTACACACAGTATCCTCCTGAATCCTTAGGGCTACTTCTAAAGAGGTGGAATAACAGAAAAACAGGCCATAACTTTTTAATAGACAAATAAGACTCTACACTGCACTGAAGCCCCAATTCAGGTACTGTGTGCAGTTTTGGGCACCTCAATTTGAGAACATACAACTAACAGAGTGTGTCTAGAGTAGGGCAACAAGATGGTGAAAAGCCTCAAGGGCAAGACTTACAAGGAGCGGCTGAAGTCACTTGGTTTGTTCAGCTTGGAGAAGAGAAGGCTAAGGGGTGACCTCATCACAGTCTACAACTTCCTCAAGGGGGACAGCTGAGGGGGAGGTGTGGATCTCCGCTCTCTAGTGACCAGCGATAGGACATATGGAAGTGGAATGAAACTGCATCAGGGCAAGTTCAGATTGGACATTAGGAAAAGGCTCTTCACTGAGAGGGTGGTCAGCCACAGGTCAGCAGAACAGGCTCCCAAGGGAAGCGGTCATGGCACCAAGCCTATAAGAATTCAAGAAGCAGCTGGATGATGTTCTTAGTCATATATATAGTTTAGTGATGGTAGTCCTGCGAAGATCAGGGAGTTGGACTTGAGGATCCTTATGGGTCCCTTCCAACTTGAGATATTCTATGATTCTAAGAATAACACCCTGGATATACAACACAGTATCTTCGGTACATATGTGTAATATTAATAATAGGTACATATGCCTAATATTAGGCATTTTCATATTGAATCCTGAAATGGATTTAAGGCTTTTGCAACCATGATCTGTGTTGAGTTCTGCTCCTATCTTTACAAGACAGAGTAACACTAAACTGTTCTGATTTTAAAGCTACAGTTAGTTCCTTAAACTATATGCATATAGTAAATTCATTCCTCTACAAATTTTGAATATATTTCACAATTATGAAGCCTTTAAGATGGCATGAGCTTGCTAAGTACTTTTTTTTAATCTATTTCTAATCTTGGTTCACTGTGAAAAAGGAAAAACAACTATAATACTTGGTTCTAGGAAATATAAACAATTTCTGAGAACAGGATATCCATATTAAGTACCTCTTCTATTTATAGAAACCTGACTTTTTAATATAAATGATGAATTAACATTAAGAAAAACACTATCAGCTTAATTAACTGCAATAATAAAGAATGCTAATCAGTGTCTTAGAGAAGGTGTTTTATTTCTTTGGATCTGATAGGAGGCATTTACTGCTGCAGGATCAAGTGTCTGTGAGCAGCCAGGAAAGGAGAAGTACCCTAACAAAACACTTGGAAGTGGCCACAAGAGTTTCACTTTATATTTTTCTTCCTGATGTACATTTGGAAACTCAGTTAATATCTTTTCATAACAGCATATCAAAGACATCCAAACAACTTTCATTTCAAGAAATGAAGCTGTTAAGTCTCAGTTTTAAATACCCTACAAAATTTTACAGTAAGTTTAAGACAGTGAGTTTATAATGTTTAAAAATATATATATACACCTATATATCCACTGCATCTAATCTGCTTTTCACATGATGAAAGTTGTACATTCACTTTTGTTCACTTAAACTGCCAGATAATGTTCAATACACCATTTCATCTGCTAGGTTGACAATAACACTCAGTATCAAACCTCTGCAAGTGCTCCAATACTCTGCCAAAACATTACACTGCAGAAGCTTTTCCCTCCAATTCTGTCGCCATCAGTGATAAAACTAAGGATACAGTTGAAATGCTGCCAGTACTGCACACACACCTCTTCCAGTGCCTATCAAGTACTAATCAATCTCGCAATAAATTCACAGAGCAGCATGTCCTTATTTCAATGTTTTTCTTTCACATCAGGAGGTATTAAAAAGTATATTTCACACATTTTAAAGCACAAGTGTTCACTATGTAAATATGCTGAAACAGAAGTGTATCAGCCAGAGCAGAGGGATTATACGCTGATGGTGGACACTGTCTCCTGCTGCACATCCAAGAGAAATCCCTCATGCACACTGCCACTTTCTGATTATTAAGAAGAGCCATCAGCCATCAAGTCACTGGGCTAATCTTCTATTCCTCGCTGTCTGGAGCGTGTGGGACATGATGCTACTACATCACTCAGCAGCTAACCAGCTTCCACCTCAAACAAACACGCACAGCAGTGTTCAAGCTGTGTCTATACACAGGTCAACAGGCAAAGGCATTTATTTTTAACATAGGGAAAAAAAATATGTACACTTTAATTCTATATTATACCTTGTAACACAATAACCTGTAGTAAAGAATCCATGAAAATTTACATTTTGGTGAAGAAAATTAAAGTTTTCAGTATGTTCCTTTCAAGGAATTGGAACACAGTCATGACATTAAAAATATTAAAATAGTCTATCAGTATGACTTTGGGCAGTTGGCCCCATTAAATAATTTTACCTGACTGTGTCTTCCTTGGTTACAAACCAGACACGCTTTATAAATATATGTTGAACTCTAAACATGTATTCTCTAAAACTGTACACATGGCTTACTTATACCCCATCTCAGAAGCTCTGCATTATTTAATGTTGTACTTCTGCACTGCTTAGGTAGTTAGGACACATTTTAGTGAGTGACAAGTACACGTTATTGAGGTAGAACTTGTTTAACCTTGACACACATAATCCCATATTTTTAACCTACTAAAATTGCGAAACACTTTCATAGGTGCTTCTGTTTTATTTAACAACAGACAGTTATGTGCTGACCATACAACTGAATGCTCTGTTTCATTTTGCCTATGAAGATTTCTGTATGGATGAGAAAGAACATTGTAATGATATTCTCAGAGACCGTTAAACTATCTCATTGCAAGATATCTCATTGCACTGTTCAAAGCATACTGTTTAGGATTTATCCCTTACAGCTTATAGAATAAAAGTATGTCAAACTCTCTGAATGGAGTTTACAGTGTGTGTGTGTATATATATGTAGCCAAAATTCTACAAAGCTTCACATGTTAATCCTCAGAATAGTTCCAGAGCTTTTAAGAACTATTTAGAACATGCTTTTGTAAAAAATGCAGGGGTAAAAAAAAAAAATAGCAATTTCTTCCTGTATTATTTACTTAAGACTTACCCTACAGAATAAACTATTTTATAAAAATAATCTGTGTGCCAACTTGTGTACATTATGCAGATGTGTTTTCAAGTGAAGGAGTCAAAACAGCACAGAAATCCCCACCCCTGTCATCCATATAGCATACACATACACACCTGCATAAGAATGCATACACATCACTTCAAAAATTTTCCAACGAGATTCTGGCAACAGATAAAAAAGACTGGTTCATTCAGTCCCAAGTTCAGTATTTTGTCAAAACAAGAAATCTCTAATTCCTTTAGAACTTGATCAAGCTGACAGGAGCTATTTCACCACTGAAAAGACTATGAACTTCCAAAAAACTACTGCACGATCCAAGAGTCTTCTACTTTATCAGAAATATTGGGGGAAAAAAATATTGATCAGGTGCCACTATGAGCCAAATCAAAACTAAGAAGTGTAACCCCACAAAAAACTGCACACTGAACTTACGAGCAATTAAAAAAAAAAACACGATCAATTTGAAAAAAAAAAAAAATTATAGGCATTATAAAGTAGAATGCATGCCTCCAAGTCACAACATTTTAGAGGAATTCACAATCACAGTGAAATGTAACTACATGGGCCCAGGGTGCTCCCTCTCTTCCTCTCCATGGCTCACGCTACTGATCCTGCTCACAGAGCACTGGATAGGAAATAAAACGCCCGATTGTAAACATACCACCTTAGCTTCCTACAGACAACGCAGACTAATGTTAAAGGTACACAAGAATAAGTTATTAGCATCTGAAAGCATTAAAAGCAGTTTGAGAAAAACTGGGATTCTTTGGGTTTAGCTTTTTTTTGTGACATTTGTTCTCTATCTGATTAGCTACTTCCAGGAAACTTTGTAAGGCTTTAGCAAAAACCTTATATATAATATTAGAAAATGCTAGGAATTATTTTTAGTTCCATCCATCTAGAGGAATATTGACTTCCATAGTACCATGTAAAATTAAAATTCACCTTTAAGCCCTTTTTTCACTTATTTGCAATGAAAAAAACAAGACCGTGGCAAACCACCACATTTACTCCTTTATATCAGTACAACAATGGACATGAGCAGCTAAGTAACACTGCAATACTCTATCTAGGTTAGTATGCATTACAGCGTGAAACAGATCTATTGCTTTTAGTAGTGAAAACAGGAGACAGGGAATTCAAGGTTCCATCCTCTTCTGCAGCTCATCAAGTTACTTATACCCACATTTTCAAAGCTAATCATATTGAAGGTTAAAGCTTGAGCTACTGAGAAATAAAAGCTGGGAGTAGACCATAACATTTTTACATCACAGATAAAGCTACCCTTCTCATACCAAGTTCACAAACATGTCCTCCATATGTTAGAACTATCCGGAAAATGGGAAGCACTAGAATTAATCCTACAAAATGTTACCCACTGCTAAAACAACATAACTTAAGCCTTGCCCAATTTACCTTTAGATCACCTAAGGGCTTTTATCTTCCCTAGCTATTGCAACATGCTAGGACACCTATAATAACAGTTCTTAAAAAAGTAATCTATGTATCTTGGTGTCACCAGTGTATTGTGGTAAGTGTAGCATAAGGCATCTTATTATCCGTACAAGGAATTTCATGATCTTATATAGCAGACTATAGTTTTTCAAAGAACAGTAATGAAAGTCGACTTTTTTTTTTCCTCTATTTGAAGAAAAATGTTTATTCATTACCTCTCTTTCAATTTGATTGGAATGATATGAAGTCACTATGTAAATAAACAGTAAATGTAAAATCTTACAAAGCACGGCTACAGTTTAGCTCTAAGCAGTATTTGGACCAGTTGTTGGCAGTTGCAGAGCTCAGAAAATTCAGAATACCTGTGAAAAACAGGAAGAAAATCAGTGACAGATTTTCACTATTTTGTGCTCAGTGTATTTTGACTGCTATCAACTTGTCAGTACCTGAGAAAAAAAAACAGTAAGACATAAAATAAACCTCTCATTTATTAACCAATTACTCCTAGTTAAATTGCTGTTAATGAAATTGTACTGGTCATTGACAATGTCTTCTAAAACATTTTAAAAAGCAATAAAACTTGTCAAAGAGGAACTCTGGGTAAGCAAAACCTTCCTATGTTTAACTATCAATAATACAATAGTGCATTCTGTAACTCACAAATTCAAATCTGAACTCTAGGCAAGAAACTAAAGTTTTTAATATTTAATTAAGATGCTTCTTCTAAAAGCTTAAGTGGAACCATCTAATTAAAAAATGCTAATGTGGAGGTATAGACTTTCCTTGTCAAAGTGATGTATCTTATTCCTTCTTCTACATCTTTCTGGTTTGGTTTTGTTTTTGTGAAGATAGACAATACCTCACCAGAATAAGCTTCACTGCTATGAATAAAATATTTGAAATGCCATCATGCATACAAAAGTATAACAGTTAAGGGATAATTACGGGATACCAGTTAGAAGTTTTCCAGTAGCAAGCCAAAATAAGCATTTTGCTGCACACAACTAGTTTTAATGTAATAGAGTTTGCTCTTCTTCCCAATACAACCAATTAGTTTGTCTTAAGAATGAATTCCATCCTTTTATTTTTTTAATTATAAAAGTCATCGGCACTTCAACAGGAATACCAGTTCATACAGCATTATACTTGGATTGATTTTTGGTACTAAAAAAAGAAACAACTAGTGGAAAATTAAAGGCAAGCAACACTGATTTAGTTCAGGTATTGTTTATATAAGGCACCAAATACCTTCTAAACAGAACTCTGTCAATACACTTCAAACCAGATTAACCTGCCTGTTCCAGAAAGGCTGCTATTCAACACAAATGCAGGAAAAGCATGCAGGCTTAAGCCTGAAAGAGCTTACAATTTATTCCAAAACAAAACCAAACGCATTAGATGGGAGTAGTGGGAAATAAAAGAAATACACCAGGTAGGGTTTGTGTTCCTACTTGTATTACTTTCATGGTGTTACATAGCTTAGTTATCTCACAATTATAGTATCTCAATTCATTTACTATTTGCCAAAATAAATTTATAAATATCTAGCCAGAAGCATGTATTTACAAATATGTATTGTCAATGACTATCCAGGAAAAAGCTATCTAAAGCGCCTTTACACGATGCTGACATTGGGACTGGCAGTTATAATTCATAAAGCAATGCTGGAGTCATAACGGACTCAATATACAGTGACAACCAAAGCCACCAACAAAACACTGGTCCACATTAGGAAGGATACTAAAGACAGAAAAGGAAAGCATCACTTTGCTACTGTGTAAAACCTTAACGTGTTCATCAACAGAATACTGTGCATAGCTCTTGTCCCTGCATCTCAAGATACATACTGGAGTAAGAGAAGGGCTACAAACACGGTTAAGGGAATAGAGAGGCACCTTCAGAAGGAAGGCTAAAAAGTCTGTGACTCTTTGAGAAGGCTAAGAGATTGCGTGCTCAATGTTTACAAAACCACAGAAAATTACAAGATGAATGAATGATTACTATAACATGCAACACAAGAACTACAGACACTCCTTGAAATCAGTAGATCAGTTCAAACAGGCTTTTTTTTTTTTTTTTACAAAACAGAGCAGGCAGTGACTTTGAAGACATCGTTGCTACCAAAGCTTACAGAAGCAAGCAGTACTAGCACATTCAAAAATAGATCAGCCACATTCACAGACATCAGATCCATAAACTGACTCCAAAAGGACTAAATAGGTGCCTACCTTCTAAAGTAGCTACTCTAATGACCATGGACCCTGGGGAATCAGCACAAATTCTCGGTCAGGGAAGAGCTAGAGATTGATTCAGAAAGCCAGAGGACTATAATTTAAATACTATGCTACATGGAAAACAAACCAAAAGTAGCGGTTCTAAAATCCATCTAGAAGTTGAACAGAATACTAAAGAGATTTCAGTCTGAAAAAATAAAAAAACTTCACTTTCCAAAATATCATTCCTATTGACACCTGACAAAATATTAATGTTTTTCTGATTAAAGACTAGCATAGTTTACTACTACAGAGGCAGCAATTACAGATGTTCATGTAATACATACGGTAACTTTTTTTTTTCCTAAGAGTACAAAATACCACTACAGTAATACAACTGACTTTAGTAAGCTCTCCTGCTTCACATATGCTAAGAAACCACTTTCTGCTTTACTATAGCTTTGCTTTAGCAAAATTCCACAACTGAATCCTACAGCACACATACTTAACACATTTCTTTTATCTTCAGCAAAACCTAAAGCTACACCTTGAAAATGTTTAAGATTAAACACAAAAACATGCAAACAAAGTTTCATACCCGTTACTGACACTTTAGATTTTTACAAGGCACTGACTGAATGTCTGCTTTAATGCACAGCTGCAACTGCGGGACAGACTTTGATACAACTCGTACAGCTGCATGAGGTACCTTCACAATCCTTACTCAAGCTCAGCACCCCTGCGCTCCCTCTGGACTCCAGCTGCTCTTCCTGCTCGGCCTCTCCTACATGCCTGGGGCGTTGATCCCCACCGGGACGCGGCGCTTCTTCCGCCCATCCAGCCGCCCGCCTTACAAGCGGGACCCCGAGCGCAGTCCAGCTCTTTGCTCCTTACCGGAGCAGACACCGTCCCCCGTGCAAACCATCGCTTTGGCTCTTGAAGGTGCCCTTCAAGAGGCATCCCTCCAGCACACCCCTGAGGGACGGAAACTCCAGCGTAGAAAGATGTGCAGCACCTCTCGGGATACGGGTGGAAAAGGCTGAGTGGAGGGAACCCCA
>NW_010141860.1:0-292 GCF_000699245.1 Pterocles gutturalis
CGGTATGGTTCAACCCCAGCTCCCCCCGTGCCTCAGTTTCCCCATGTGCAATGCATCCCTTGGCCATGCCCTGGTGCCACCACAGGTCCCCATGGTGGGCTGGGGACACTCACTGCTCATCGGTGAAGCCCGTCAGGTTCTTCCAGTACATGGGGAAGTCTTCGAACTGGAAGGTGTAGACGGCGATGAGCACCAGCATGGTGTACGCCACCACCAGCCACCAGAAGCCCTTCAGCACCTTGCGCCACAGGCTGTAGTACACCTGCGGGGACGGGGACATCAGCGGGGACAC
>NW_010141861.1:0-877 GCF_000699245.1 Pterocles gutturalis
ACAGGGATGGGGACAGGAATGGGGACAGGATAGGGATGAGGACAGAGATAAGGATGGGACAGGAGGCAGGGCAGGGTGGGGACAGCCATGGGATGGGGACAGCCATTGGGACAGGGTGGGTGAGGGACGGGGACAGGGATGGGGACAAGGATGGGGAAAGGATGAGGATGGGGATGAGGACAAAGATAAGGATGGGATGGGCACAGGGACGGGGGACAGGGCAGGGTGGGGACAGCCATCGGGACAGAGTGGGTGAGGGATGGGGACAAGAGGGGACAGGGATGGGGACAACAATGGGGACAAGAGGGGACAACGATGGGGACAAGAGGGGACAACGATGGGGACAAGGATGTGGACAAGGATGGGGACAAGAGGGGACAACGATGGGGACAAGAATGGGGACAGGGATGGGGACAAGAGAATGGGGACAGAATAGGAACGAGGACAGAGATTAAGGATGGGACGGGGACAGGGACAGAGCAGGAAGGGTGACAGCCAGGGGATGGGAAGAGCCACTGGGACAGGGCGGGTGAGGGACAGGGCCAGAAGGGGACAGGGATGGGGACAGGCCAGGGACGAGGACAGAGGATGGTTTGGGGACAGGGGCAGGGGCCAGGGCAAGGTGGGTCAGCCAGGCGATGGGGACAGGGACAGTTGGGACAGGGCAGGGTGGGGACAGGGATGGGGCAGGGGCGGGGGGGGCCGAGCCAGGGCCGGGGCCCAGCAGTTGGCACAGGGCAGGTGAGGGACAGGGACAGGAGGGGACAGGGACGGGGACAGGACAGGGACGAGGTCAGAGAACGGTTTGGGGACAGGGGCAGGGGACAGGGCCAGGAGGGGACAGGGATGGGGACAGGACAGGGACAACGACAGAGGA
>NW_010141862.1:0-280 GCF_000699245.1 Pterocles gutturalis
CTCTCCCCTATCCTCGGGTAGGGGGGGAACTGTGCAAGTGTGTGTGTGGTTTGGCCCCCAGCCAAGGGCTAACCCATCACACCTATGCAGAGGTAAAGATTGTTCTTTTTTCTTTCCACAAATCTTTTGGCCAGAAGCATAAGGCAGATTCTGTATTGTTAGTGGATTGCAGAAGAAACCTTCATGCTGAGATTCAGAACTCCTTTAAAGATGAAAGTGAAGTCGAATATTGGCAACTCTGAGCAATCCTATTTGTTTCTATGGAAGAAAAAATATGAGA
>NW_010141862.1:369-787 GCF_000699245.1 Pterocles gutturalis
TTTTCCAGACACTTGACCCCGGCTCTGTGCAGCCAGGTGTGAGCAACCTGTCCACACACGGAGCCAGAGCACTTCTAGGTGTTACAAATGGGATTAAAATAAGCATTTAGTGCAATGTGAGGTGCCCTTGTGTATCCATCCCGGCTGATCTAAAGAGGCACGCATTTTTCCCAGGTGCTATCTGCCAGTTTCCTGTATATCCAAGGGATATTAGGCTGTAAGACAGCCCAAGGGGCACAAGGTCAGTATGTTAAACACCTGAATTGCTCCACTGTGTTGAGGCATCAGTCATCTGTCTCCACCCTCATGCTGAGTTCCATCTTGCTCCGTCCCAACCCTGAGAGCAAGGAGGATGCCCGGGGAGGAGGGGTGGGACAGGACAGTGAGGGACCATAAGGTGACGACAGCCCCGGGCGAG
>NW_010141863.1:0-4472 GCF_000699245.1 Pterocles gutturalis
CATGAACCCATGCTGGCTGGGCTTGATCATGAAGAGTGAGTGGATAAGACCATGATGCAAGGTTTCACGTTCTTTGTAGACTGTTGCTTCCTCTCTTGCCCGGCTCTTTAGAAGATCTGGGCAAAGTTGTTTATGCAGAATACAAAAGCTTTAAGGATGTGTGTTGGATACTGAGGGATGGAGCCCGGCATAAGATAAATGCTGATCTGGAAACAGGATTCAGCACTGCTGCTCTTCGTATTGAGCAGCATTTCCTGGGGCAGGTAGTGGAGAGGATAAGGCTGCCAAGGACAGGAGGGCTGGGAATCACAAAGCTAAAATGCTCCCAGGGAATAGGATACAGCCAGGGGCTGTTGTATATCAGAGCCAGGGATGGAGACACATTCTCATGCAGAACAGACCTGGGGATTGTCACACATATCCAGGAGCAGGGCTGGAAATGGAAATGTGGAAGGACATGCAAAGGAAGGGGAGATTGGCAATGATGTGTGCTGAATGGAGGTTAGAGCAGGGATGTTTTTGGGATCAGGGAAGGCTTCTCCTTAAGGGACAACGCTGGCAACAGAATAGATGCTCAGAGTACCTCCAGTGACAGAGGTGTGCCCAAAAACAAGCTTGAGGAATAGGGGGCAATGGAAATGGATTTCTGAGGTACACCAGGGAGAACTGAGAAGGCTGGGAGTGGAAAAAACTCCCCCAGCTGTGTAAAGCTTTGTTTTCCTCCAGGGAGGACCTGTTCAACTGAGACTCTCCAGTTCTTTGCAACCTCATACCACCCCATCAACCAGTGGTTAAATTAGGGGCTGAGACCATTCCAGGCTAGAGGAGGAGGAAAAAGGGAGTATATGAGTCAAAGCAGTGAACATAGCACCCTCAACGAGGCTAATTTCAAAATTGGGAAGGATCTTCTGAAATAACAGGTTATTTCTAGACTGAGGAAATGAACCAAGTAGCCCACTGGCCCAGAAGAGACCATGGGGAGCTCTCGTATCTCTGAATTCAACAACCCGTTGAGCGAGCTGAGGTCACCACTCATTGCAGAAGACAGGAACTCAGGGAGAGGAAGAGGGGACCGGATGCTTGGCCAAAATACCTTAAGAAGTGATGTTAAGGATATCCCCTCTCCTCCAGAGCCAAGATATGACGGTACCTCCCTGGGGCTCCAGGGACAGCAGTGGTGAGGGGGTCACTTGCATCAGGTGTTCCCACGAGGGGATGCCCCACACCTCTTCCTACCTCCTCTATTTCTCCTAGCCTTCCTCCACCAGTAGCATTTGTTTCCCCCTGCACCACATTTTTTGTTTTGAAACAAGAATCATTTATATCTTCCAAGCCCATGCAAACAGGATACGCGTGGGTCAGGACTGAGTGAGGAGCGACATAGTGGCAGAGGGGTGAGATTATTGACCTGGGAGAGGCCATGGAGACAATGTAATGGGCTTTGAAGGTCTGAGAGAGGCAAACAGGCTCCTTCTTCTTTGGGGGACTTTACAAGCACATTAGCCTGTCCAGTTCCACTGCCCACCTGAGTGGGAGTTTGCCATTGCTCAAGTCATCTGTGAACCCTGATGGTGTTTTCCCAGGGAGGTGTGGGAAAGCCCTGCCAGCCTGGGGATCAGAAGTCCTGAGCAGCTGTGCCCACGCTCCTTGGGCTGCCTCTGTCTTGTTAGACAAGTGACTGCTGAAGGACTCAGGTCATCTCATGCAGGGAAGGTGGCATGGTCCCTCAGGGCCCCTCCACTCATCTGTCAGACTAAATGTGACTGTCTGAACTTTGAAATCCTCAGTAGAGCCCTGTGAACTGCCGATGGCTATCCAAAGAGTGGGGGATGTGGTCACGAGCGGGGATGTGGCAGAACACAAGGAGAGATGCACAGCTTTCCTGGTTCCCAGGAAAGGAAGCCACCATCTGTTACCAGAAAGAGGAATACTAATGGAAGAGCAATGTAATTAGACAATCTATCTAATTAAGACAGGTGACAGGCTGCAAATTTCCCTCCTGGAGAGACCTTTGGAGACACCTCAAGCAAGGATGCTCCTGACCTTGTCCTTTCAGCCAAGGCCAAGTGCCAGAACAAGAAGAGGAGCTGCAGGCCCCCAGCACCCTCCTTGCTGCTCCCCAGTGCCTGACTCCACCGGCTGCCCTTCTGTCTGTGGGGTGGCAGATGAGACACGGCCCCCCAGCATGGCCAGCTGGTTGCAGCTCTGTGGGAGCTGGGCACTTCTGAGCTCCCGAGGCCCTCGCTCCCTCTAAGTGCCCTCTCCTCCATCGTGCTTGGATTTCTAGCCCTCTCTTCTGCTGGGGTGGGGACATGGTGTTCACAGACCAAGTTATGGATTGTAGCTCTCCGTGGCCAGGTGGGACACCTCTGCAGACCTGTCTGGTCATCAGCACCTGGAGACTGTGGGAAACAGTAGCGAGACCATACTCAAAACAAAGCACCCATATCTAGGACCAAGGGATGCCTGCCACAGCAGCAGGCCAGGCGATGTGCAGATCTGATTTCCCCTGCAAGTCAATGTCTGCTGAAGGCCTAGCTTACTCAGGCTGCGCTTAATCCTGGTGGCTGCGTCATTCTTCCCCCCTCCCCACCCCCTTTTTCCCCTGAAGAAATTTCTAAGAGATTTTTTTTTTTAAATTGGCATTGTCTGTTTGATACCTAGTTCCTAGCCAGGCAAAACAAGACACGCATCTTACTGGAGACAGGATAGAGGACTCTCGGAGTTAATAGTTTTCTCCATTGTCTTTCAAATGTGTGCTGAGATGTCCGTAGTTGGGGGACCCATTGTGCTGCCTTCCTGCTTGTTTTTCCAACAGTCTCCAGTGAATAAAAGCAATGCAGGGCTTGTAATACACTTTCCATGACCTCTAATCTTGCTGTACAATCTATCTCAATTGCCAGGTTGCATACACTATTCATTAACAGTTCCACCTCCATCCACTTCCAACAGTGGGATTGAGTGTGGCCTCAGCAAGTCTGGACGACACCAGGCTGTGTGGCATGGTCGACATGCTGGAGGGAGGGGATGCCATCCAGAGGAACATTGACAGGCTTGAGAGGGGGGCCCATGCCAACCTCATGAAGTTCAACAAGGCCAAGTGCAAGGTCCTGCACATGGGTTGGGGCAACCTCAAGCACAAATACAGGCTGGGCGGAGAGTGGCTTGAGAGGAGCCCTGAGGAGAAGAACTTGGGAGCGTTGACTGATGAGAAGCTCAACATGACCTGGCGATATGCGCTTGCAGCCCAGAAAGCCAACTGTGTCCTGGGCTGCATCCAAAGAAGTGTGGCCAGCAGATTGAAGGAGGTGATTCTCCCCCTCTACTCTGCTCTCGTGAGACTCCACCTGGAGTACTGCATCCAGCTCTGGAGCCCTCAGCACAGGAAAGACATGGACCTGCTGGAGCGGGTCCAGAAGTGGGCCACAAAGATGAACAGAGGGCTGGAGCACCTCCCCTATGAGGACAGGCTGAGAGAGTTGGGGTTGTTCAGCCTGGAGAAGAGAAAGCTCTGGGGAGACATTATAGCAGCCTTCCAGTACCTGTAAGGGGCCTACAGGAGAGATGGGGAGGGACTATCTTTAAGGGCATGTAGTAAGAGGACACGGGGTGATGACTTTAAACTGAAAGAGGGTAGATTTAGATTAGACATAGGGAAGAAATTATTTACTATGAGGGTGGTGAGGCACTGGAACAGATTGCCCAGAGAAGCTGTGGATGCCCTATCCCTGGAAGTGTTCAAGGCTGGGCTGGATGAGGCTTTGAGCAATTCGGTCTAGTGGAAGATCTCCCTGCCCATGACAGGGAGGTTGGAACTAGGCAATCTTTAAGGTCCCTTCCAACCCAAACCATTCTATGAGTCTATGATCTCAACTACTTCTTCAAAACCTAGCCCCAGGATTTCCCTCTCTGGCTTCAGATTCCCTTGTCTGGATCACCATCTCATCTGCCCTCATCCATAACTTCTCTTCCTTCCTCTCTTCTTTCTGAGCTCCTGAGTGGTCTCTTCCCCCCGCTTTCCCCTGAGCATTTGGTCTCTGGAGGTGGTGGTACAGGGGTGTGCTGTAGCAGGTAGGTGACTGATGCTATTGAAGGTGTGTGCCTGTACCTTCAAGTGCATGCTTGTTGAGGACTGTCCTACCTCCTCATTCCACAATGAGTGAGTGGGGGCAATGTTATCAATGAAAGAGCAATGTAATTAAATAATCTATCTAATTAAGACAAGTGACAGGCTGCAAATTTCCCTCCTGGAGGGACCTTTGGAGACACCTTAAGCAAGGATGCTCCTGACCTTGTCCTTTCAGCCAAGGCCAAGTGCCAGAGCAAGAAGAGGAGCTGCAAGTCCCCAGCACCCTCCTCACTGCTCCCCAGTGCCTGACCCCACCAGTTGCCCTCCCTTCTGTGGGAGGGGACAGATGAG
Source organism: Pterocles gutturalis (assembly GCF_000699245.1). Taxonomy (NCBI): domain Eukaryota; kingdom Metazoa; phylum Chordata; class Aves; order Pterocliformes; family Pteroclidae; genus Pterocles; species Pterocles gutturalis. The sequence continues at coordinate 4,421 of NW_010141863.1, forward strand.
ACACGACCCCCAAGTGCAGCTGGCTGGCTGCAGCTCTGTGGGAGCCCTGACC
>NW_010141863.1:4503-19560 GCF_000699245.1 Pterocles gutturalis
CACTTGTGGTGGAACGAGGAGGTAGTAACTCAGCTGCCAGCGATGGCAGAACAACAGGGAGCCAAAGCAATGGCTGGAGGGGACTTCTGGGTGGATAAAGCCCTGGGTTTTCCTTCCCACCCTGGCTATGAGCTCACTCTGCCACATGGGCTTGATGAGATTCCCAGATGCAGAGGCACACAATGCGGCAGGGAAACCCTTGTTCTCCTGCAGTTATTCTGCACGGCTCCTCCGGGAATGTTTGCCCTTCTTACCGCTTTCCTGCCACATCGGAAGCCCTCAGGTGTCCCTTGGCTAGGACAGCCACCTGGGCTTTGAGGATGAGTCACCCTCTCTTCCGGCACTCTTCTCAGCCTTCCCTTTGGTAAGGACTGGCAGCAAACAGCAAAAAGGCCAGGATGCCTGAGGGACCAGCAGCTCGCCTCTGGGCATCCCGGAATGTGTGTCCCAGCTGCAGCACCACAGAGGACTGGGCACTGCCCATTGCTGAGTGGTATGGTGGGCTGGTGACCCCAGGGGAGAGAGGAATCTCTGAGTCATCTCACTGGAAGCTGTACTCAAGAGTTCCTGTCTAAAAGGACTGAATTCCAGCTGCAGTCTTTTCCAGCACCAAGGGGACATTCCCAGGTCCTGGTCTGTACAGAGCAAGGATCCCTCTCCTGCTCCAAGGGATAAAACACCAGCTCCATATTTTGGCCTTCTTGCTCCATCATCCAGCCTTTTCTCCTTGTTTTTTCTCTTATTTTCTTCTTCACACCAATGGGTAGACCTTGGTCTGGATGTCTGTGCCCACCTTAAAGAGTTGGGAGGTTATTCCTCTTGAACTGTCAGAGCAAATGGCCAATCTCCCTGCTGTTGGCAAGGGGGGCGTAGGCAGGAAGGTGTGGAGCTGGGGCACCACCACAGCCCAAATCTCCAGCCAAACTTCATCAGTCACGTAGGCTGAGGAGGCAACCAGCAAGCCCAGTCATGCTCTGGGATTCCTGAGCGCTGTGCAGCTGAGCCTCTCTTGAGAAAATTGGCAACAGGATGAGCCTCACTGGGTCTGACTGTTTGCAACTTTTCTGTGCTCTTCCCATCTCCCAGAGAGCTCTCACTGAGCCCATAACATGCTTATACTTCACTGTACCACATCACTAGGATAGGTCACTGGAGGCATCACAGCCACAATAACACAGGCTGGGGAAAAGGCTTGGCAAGCAGGATTTTCTGAACTGTGTCACACGGCAGGGGAAAAGGGGATCAGAATAAGCAAAGACTGGTCATCTTTGGATTTAGAAAAGGCAGTTGGAAATCTGCCTCTTCTGGAGATGGTTTAGGTAGTTAGAGAAGGAACTTGTGGTTTGGTAGGACTGCTCCTCTGGGCCTTTCTTCCCAGAACGCGGTTTGTTTCAAACCCATTACATTTGTGGAGGCAGGAGATGGACTCAAGGCCTCTGAGAATTGTGAATGTGGCCTCGCTAGGCAAAGCTTACAGGAGCCACTACTAGGTGGTAGCTTGAAAGACCACCACCATGCAGTGCAGCTGGAGGCTCAAGGACATTAAGAGCCAGGAGGGACCAACTCAGCCCAGGCTGGAGACAATGCGGGCAGGCATTCAGATGTTCCCCACTCCCTCTCAGGTAGGTAGTGCTGCAATGAAATGCTACTCAAATGTTCTGCCATCTTTATCAGCCTCGGCTTTACTGCTCATAATCTCACTCCTCTTTTCCGAATTGCTCCTCAGGTTACAGCTCCTGATAGTAATCAACAGGGTGTTGCACAAGGGGACCTGAGGACACAAGTTAGGCAGGAGGGGAAGGAGAGGAGACCGTGGTCAGGTTGCTTCCGTGGGAGCCCACTGGAGAGGGTGGCAGGCGTGGGCAAGTGTCCGGGGGGGTGGACGCAGGGGTGGCTGCAGCTGTCCCTTCTTCTGCTGCCAGCTCGGCATCCCGGTAAGCTGCCTGAGACTTGCGTTATCTCTGACGAAAGGCAAACAGAAAGGGGAAAGTGAGAAGGAATTCCTCATCCGAGAGGGCTCTTATCGCCTTTCCGCTTCCCTTGCCCAGAGAGATACGGCAGCTCAATGCTCTGTTGTTCCTCAGGGGGCCTCTCCTCCCCTACCCCCAGCTGTGTGGGGACATGATGGGGGCTGCTCACTACAGCAGTCCCTCCCCACAGCTCACAAGACACCCCTAAGCACACGCTCCCCACCATGCCCACACCTCTGCCCCTACCTGAGCGCCCACCACAGCGCCTTTGGGTTTTGTACCCCTGATCAAACACGCCAGAGATGCCCCAGGGAACAGAGAGCCGTTTGCTTTGCTTTGGGGGTACCACAGTTTCATGCCACTCCCGGCACACGTTTAGCTGGGCAGCTAGCACGGGTAGTGCATGGTGGCCCCAGCCACGTGACGGTGATATAACTCACTGCAACCTTGATCAGCGTCATGTAATTGAGCCCAAGAAATAAAACTCAGGCTCTTATCAGCCCTGCAGTGAGTTGCTGCACACTTACACAGTGACAAAAGGCAATTAAAACTCTGGCAGAAGCCAAGCAGGTCAGGCTCACTGGCTGAGGATGGGAGGAGGTGTCTGCAGGTGGTTAGATGCCCCTATAACAGCAAGATCCTCAAGGGCAGGCAGAAGAGCTGAAATAGTCTGTGCCACTGCATGTGGGAGACACAGAGATGGCAGAGACCTGTGCTCCATTCTGGTGGCAGCAGGAAGAAACTGTTGGTCAACATCATCATGAAATCTCAAAGCTCCTTCCATCCATCCATGTAAGAAGAGAATTTGGGAAAGATTTTATGCGGCACACCAGCTGCCAGAAATGGCAAAGCTATTGATAATCAGGTTACAGAGCTACGGCGTAAAACCATGCGAATCCAAAGACTGAACAGATGGTCAGCCTGAGCGTGGATGAAATTATTTTGTTGCAGAACTGACAAGCAGCTCGATTCAGCGTTAGTGCAAGAACCGGATTTGATTTGGCAGAGAAGACAGGGTGCTCGCAAGGCGTGGTAGTGCCACGTTTATTCAGCTCTTGGATTTTTATTCATCCTGAGGTTGTTTTGCTTGAGTTGGGGATGCACTCACAACTCACTCAGCTGTGGTTTGATGCAGTTGCCCAAATATTGGTATCCAGTTTCATTTTAGATGCAGTAGTGTATCCTGCCTGGCCTCCAGCTGCTACTCCAGACGGGTGTTGGTCTCTAATAAGTCCCGTGGCAGATCTGCCAGCCCCCTTCATGTGTCTCAGATACCCTAAGACATCTCAAATGGCTCTAAACAGCTCCATTTTGGCAACAGGATCCCTGGATTACGGATATATTGAAGAAAATACATAATTTTTCTGCTCAGTTCTTTTCTGAAAGTGCTTTGGAGATTTTGGGTAGCACAGACAAACCTCTGAAGAAGTGGTCATAAGGCAATCAAAATAAAAGGGCCTGTTTAGCATGGGGACGAGGGACAAAATCTTTGTAGAGCCAAAGTCAAAGAAAGTGCAAATATTTCCACTCTCTTTTTTCATGTTGGAGGTTGTAAGGACCCTCCTCTCAGTAACTGAGGCATCTCACAGAAGCACATCTCTGAAGGTCTTGAGAATTTAGAAATGCGTGCAGCTGATGTGCTGATTTGAAATAAAATTGACCAGAAATCATAACTGGAGTCTGAAGAGGGAATTGGCCAAAGGGAGGAACTCTGACCCAAATAGCAGCAGCCACCAAATCTCCTTGCAGAGTCAAGCCTGGCGAAGGCAGAGGGATATTCTTGCTGAGAACAGTCAGTTCTCAGAGCTGTCTCATTTTGGTACCACTAAAGTAGGATGCTTGGGAAAGTCCCCCTATTTTTTCGTTGAAGAGGAGCCGGTGCCAACATGAAGAAGCCTGGCAGAACACAGGGGCAGGTTCAAGCAGGTTCAGCCAGGAGAAGTCGGGCTCTGGAGGCTTTACTAGCTCGGTGCAAGCAGTGCTGCACAGTCTGCTCTCCCGTTGTCTTCTGCTGGCAGCGTGCTTCGGTGGTCCTCCTTTTTCAGGCAGAGTTTGGAAAAGTAGCTCTGCCTTCACCCCCTTAGTCCCTGCCTGGCAGAGGAAGGACGGGGAGAAGATTGGGAGGCAATAGTTTGGGAAGAAGGATCCCAAAATGGAGGAGCCTCCTGGAGATTTGCAGACATATCCAGGGGCACAGCGAGGTTCCACAGGGTCTGGAGCAAAACCCAGGTCTGTGATCTTTCCTAAATGAGGATGTCTCATAACGTAATGAGCCAGGCCTCTCTTAACAGGTACCCAGGGGCAAAGTGCTCTCACTTTTCTTTCTCCCCTGCTGCCCTGCCCACCCTGCAGCTAATCCTGGGCATGTAAAATGAATTAAAATTAAATGCATCTCTAATTTATCTCCATTCTGTTCTCCCTGGAGAATGATTATGCCAGGGTGACCTCTCCAATAATGAGAAGACAACTGCTTTAGAAAATTAAAAAATACTTGTTATAGAAACCCCAAAACCAAATGCCCTGAGATGAACAAGGAGGCTAAAAACCCTGGTGAATGCAAATTTGCAGAGATTAGCAGCTGTTCGAATGCAAGATGATCACCCAATGGCATATGCTTCCAGAGCGTTGACTGAAGCCCTACAGAACTATGAATAGATTAGGAAAAAATGCTGGCAATTGCTTTGACTTTGTGAGTGGTTTCATGGATATCCTCGCAGGCAGGAATTGGTGGAGGCAGACACCCACCCTGGGTTGGTAGAAGCTGTGCTACACAAACCAGGGTGGGACTCATGGCCCAGACATCTGATCGTGAAATTGGAGGAATATTTGTTAGTGAAATTCCAGTGTGTTTTCCAGAGAGAGAGGATGAGGGGAAAAGAAATTACTGCCAGAATGGCTCCAGCTCCGCTTCTTTGTGAAGAGTCAGTAAAAAGCACAAAATGACCCAATGCTAACAAGCTGGGGAGAGAAGGTCTCACTGAACAGGCATAAAAATCCCCGACACTGTGAATGCAGTGCCTCGTCGGGATGAGAAAGACGACGGGATCCCATGCAGAGGACATTCCTTCCTTATGTCACACAGCACAAGGTCAGACATACTAAATCACAGCATTTGTCTGGGGACTGAGACATGTAAGAGGAGACTAGATGATGTCTGTTCTAGGTGTGGTGCTAAAGCCATTAAAGCCCTGCAAGCACTGTGCTCAGGATGGGAAGAAAAGAAAAGTGCAGCCAGTTATGGGAAAAGCAGATTGCCTGGGAAAGCCTTGATCTTTCTGGTGTTAGACGTTTCCCAGCAAGGGTCCAGGTGCTGCCTACACAAACGCAAGCTTAACCCTGTGGAAATCGCCCAATTCCTCACTACGTATGGACCCAAAACCTCCCTCAAGCAGGAGGCAACCCAGACCTCCTCTGAAATCCTTGCCCCTTCCATCCCCTCAATCCCCTCTGCCCTCTGCCCCCACTTCCCTTCCCCGTGCTCAGTTGTTCCAGCAGCAGCTTCCACGCTCGCTGTCGTCTGCGTGCCTGGTTTGGGTGACCTTTCCCCAGGACAATGGCTGCTATTGAATCCAGGCAGGCATAGCCGGCGATGACACGGAGCTGCAGACGCAACGGTCCCATCGCTGCAAAGAGGGTCCTGCCCAGCACAGCTGGGAGCGGGGGAGGCTGCCCTGGGAAAAGGGCTGCAGCCACCAGCCTGCCTTTCATTGCACTCGGTGGCTCATGCGTCACACAGATGGCTCCATGGTTAGATACGCTTCTTAGCTGATTTAGTCCCACTGCGAGGTGCCAGAGCCTCAGCACTGAAAATTAAAGCCCATAACATGACTTCAGGAGCTTACAGTGGTGGTAAATACCTTCCCATGTGCTCACACACCATAACAGGCTTGCTAGGGAAAAAATAATCTCAAATAGTTTTGGAGAGACGGTTACTTTGATTCACCAAGTCCATTATGGCTGGAGTACCATGACAGGGTAGTTGTCTTTCAGTAGACACTTATCATACAGACTCTTGTGGACGTGTAACTAGAAGGCAGGGACTGATTTATCAACTAAACCCCAATATTGGCCCTCTCCACAGGGCTTGGGATGTCTCCTTCCCCACATCTGCCATGGGCTAACAATTCCTCCCTGTCTCACCAGGGAAAATAAATGAGTCAGTGCACACAGAAATTGCAAGATGGAAATTGATATCTGAATGCTGTAATGATGATGAATATTACTATTGTTGCTATTATTGCTAGCACCAGACAGGACTAAAGGATCTGTTCTGTATAACTCACACTCCCTCCCCTCAGCCCCTTCCAGCTTGCCCGCATTTTTACACAAACATCAGGCTGAGTTTGGCATTCCTACCCAGCACCACCTCTCGGCAAAATCACAGGTCTTTACAATTCAGAGCCCATTGCTGCATCCCTGCCCAGAGCTAGAGTGGGACCAGAGATAACCCGACTGCTACCAGCTCCTAAGGAGCCCAGTCCCTCTGCAGAAGGAGACCAGTGTCACTCCAGATCTGGGATGCGGTAAAGGTGCAAATGAGGGGGAAGCCTGCTCCTTCAGTGTGCCACCTTGAACAGAGAAACAGAGGGAAGGACTTTTCTAGCTCCACCATGAGCTAAGCTGCAACTGTTCAACCCAGAAGAAGACCCAGGAAAACAAATACACAGTATTAATATATTGAAGTCTTTAGATTGGTAATTTCCATTAGTGCTAAAGGCAAAAAAATGTCTCTGGAAACATGTAGAGTCAGGCAGGACCAACCTTGAATGAGGAAAGGCACCTCATCAGAAAAATACACTGACTAGTCCAGCATCAGTGGTTTTAAAAGGTGCTCACCACCTCTGGCTAAGCCGCCAGTCTGAGTGGCCCCGCACTAGCTCTGTTCCTGGGTAGAAAAGCTCCCGAAGGCAGGGAGCAGCCTCTCTCCAAACCCAGTTATTTCTTCCCAACCACACAGCCAGGTCACTCTCCAGACTACCACTGAACCAGCCTATCTGGGGCCAGCAAACACCTTGCCAGACAATGCTCGAAAGCTCTCACACCTTTACCAGCCACTGCCCCGTCATCTGCTGGTGCCCTTGGGGGTTGCTGTCTGTTGGGTAAGAGAAATCCCATCTACACAATCCTGCCTGTCCCTCCCCCTCTTCTTACCACCCTCGGTGAGGGTGGTGAGTGTCCCTGTGCACACATGTGCAGGAGGGTTTAAGGGTCGGTATCAGCCAGCCCTCTCCCCGCAGGCCACTCCAGCCTGAGTTCCCACACGTGTCCTTGGGAATGTGCCTCCCTCGGAGCGGAGAACAGATATCCAGGATTTACTTTGCCTGCTGGGATGGTTTCCCTGGAGTGGGGGGAGAAAAAGGGGGTTAATTCAGAGTTTCATTAACCTAACAGTTGATTACAACAGTCCTACATAGGAATTGTGTCAGGAAATAGGCTGAGGAGGAGGGGGAGAGGACAGTGGGTTACAGCAACCCTGCTGCTTCTTACAGCCTCGTTTTTCTCAGCCAAGGACCAGAAAAACAGAACAGTTCGCGTGGGTCTGGCTCCCAGCTCAAGGCTTGTAAAACTCCACGTGGGCACAGAAAAGGCAAAGCCATGCTGTGGCACACAGGTATCTCACATAAGAAACACAAATGATCCCACAGGCACAGATATGGGGACATGCGCGAGTCCATAGAGAACCTCTGGGCCATTTGCACGGCATCCATTCCCATGCAAGAAATCATACCACAAAAGTCTCCCTGCAGATGTTTATGTGGCCTTCTGGAGATGTGTGGAGTGTGCCTTACATGGAGGCAGAGCCATAGATGCAGACATCCCACGTAGCCACAGGGATGCTCCCCTGCATGAAGAGAGAGAAGGTCTTGGAGTGAGTGGTCCCCGGATTGTTTTCCAGTGGTCTAAGCTGCTGCTGCCAGAAAAAGGGCTGGTGCCTGTGTCCTGGCCATGCCTTCTCCAACTTCCTACATCAGCACAAGAAAGGAGGTGGCAGGGTGGCAAGTTGGAGCTGATCCTATTGAGAACAATCCCAGAAAAACGAGCAAACCAGGAAAAAAAGAGGGGATGTACAGCTGGAGGGAGAGGGGAGAGGGCAGGAAAGCCGCTTTCTCCAGAAGCCTTTTTCCAAGTGACTTGCACCAATTTTGAAACCACACCCTCAGTCACAGACAGAGATGTAAATACATGTGTTCCCAAGCAGACCCGCATCACGGGGACACCCCTCCTGCCCAAAAGCACCCGCTTGGCTGCCCTGCATGGCTGGGGCCAGCCGCGCTGGGAGAAGAGGACAGGAGAGGGATTTTGTCCAGGACCTCCTGGGAGGGCCCAGCTGCAGCTCTGGGAATGTGTGAGAGCTGCAGAGATGGAAGGAGGAACAGGGGAAGGAAGGAAGGAGCTATTGTCACCGGAGAGGGCTTTGTGTGACTGACATTGCTGAGATTCCCGTGGCCCCAGCAGCCCCACAGAGGCTCCTGCCAGGAGTGAGCTTGGGGGGAGAAGGAGAAAAAGTGGCCAGAAATGTTGACAAGAGGGGCTGCACCATTCCTGGAGCTGTGTTTTCTTGAGATAAGTCTGACCTATTTGCAGTCACTCTGGAGCAGTGTCAGGAGCCGGCCTTTACGTCTGACTTGACCTTCTATTGTGGCTCAGGCACTGGGGGAGATTAAGGGAGTAATCAAACAATTCCCAAACTTTGAGGCATACCCAGTGTGGGACCGGGGCGACGTAGGGAAGCCCAGACTCGCCAACACCTGCCAGGTCCAAAACAGCCAGCCCGTTGGGGTGTCTAACAGCCAGAGGCTGGGGTGTCCCTGAGGTGTGTAACTCACAGCATATGCATCCAGTGACCATTGACCATTGATCCCAAAATCCTGCAGGACACATCTCAAAGCAAGAGCCAACCACCTAGACTGATGGCTTGGAGTCAAGTTCAAGCTGCTGTGGTAGATGAGCATGCCAAGAGCATCCAGAATGCTATTATTTTCTGCTTAGTTAAGACAAGTCCAGATCCACGCTGTAAATAATTGTAGGGAGGGGGGAGAATGAGAAGAAGGATGACAGAAAGATTGCAGTGCTCTGAGACACAGCAAAGGTACCAGAGTCTGTGATTCAAGTATCACTGGTTGGCTGTTTCAGTGGAAAGGATGAGGTCTTCTTGGACCTTGGAGCATATGCCCCTCTGCAAACTGGTGAGCGTAGGTTGTCCAGGACATGCGTGCAATGAACTTGCAAATATCTTGGGTTTGGGATTGAGGGGGAAAGGGGATGTGTGCTCCTTCATCACTTCTGGACCTTAGGGACCAGGGCTGTCAGCTGTGCACCTTCCCTCAAAAAGTAGGCAGGAGGGAGAAGAAAAGTAATGCCTTCAGGGAATCTCTTCGGGGGAACATGAAGAAAACAAAACGCTTTGCATGTTTTAATCATGTTTTCATCAGAGGTGTGATCAGGAGACTGAATTCCCTTGCCATGTTTCAGGCTGATGAAGTTATGCACTGTGTTGGACAATCCTAATGTGGTGACGATGGTCCTCTACCAGCATTGGCAATGATGCCCACAGCATGGTGTGTATGAAGGGTGCAGGCAGCTCTCTCTGGGCAGCACAAGGCTGTGGGGACCTCCCAGGGCCCATTCACTGTGTGTCAGGTCAGGAGAGTCATCCTGGAGGTGCACAGGGCCAGTGCATGAGGAAGGGCTGGTCTTTGGGTGCAGAAGGTAAAGTCCTGCAGGCTGGGCCTGACTTCAATTCCAGCAAGAACTTGAGAGGCCTGATATTTTTGGAAAAAATGGTTTTTAACTAACAACAAAAAAGCATCCTTGGATCCTGGCTGGGTCCAAGTGCTTGCAAGATGTGAGGGTATATCAGTACCACATTCCCTCCTTTATCTGGATTTTTCCATTCTCTGGGGTATCTCAACCCTCCCTCTGCCCAAGATAATGGAGAGGCAGCCGAAAAGGCATTTTAAACTCTTGGCTCCCTCTACCAACAATTGGACAAAGCAAAGAGGCAGGATGGGAGAAAGTGGTTTTCTGGAAACTTCTGTTAGATGGAGAGGGGTCACACCCCCTTCAATAGAGACTGGAGTCGGGGGTCATTTTACATCTGCCTTTAATGAAGAATGGTGGGAAGGGAAATTTAGCTCCGATGAGCTAATTAAATATATATATAATTTCCACTCTGTTAGGGAAAAAAAAAAAAACACCTTGGAGCAGCTGCTAGGTCATTGTTTGCTAATTTAAAAATAAAAGTTTCTTGGCATAGGTTTCAGAGATGGAGGCAGTATCTTTCCTTGTCATTCCAGGGAGAAAGGGAGAGTGAGCGAAAGAAGGAGGAGGCCAGGCAAGGATAGTTCAGCTTGAGGACGTGTTGCCCAGGTGTGTCTTGGCTTTCAAGCCTCTTTTCCCTCTGGCTGGTTTAGGTAATCAACATCCTGCCCAGATGGTGAGCCTCACCAGGGACAGATTTACAGGCCCCACGCCCTGAAGAGCTGAGAAAGTCCTGCCATGGGGATGGCTAATGCTTGGCAGCACCCTGAGCGCATCGGGGTGGCTTGATGACTCCAACTAGGCTTGCCTGGGACCACCAACCCTCTGCCTAGGGGCTCCATTTAAGCTCAGGTCCAGGTACCTGCTTCTGAGCTCTGCTGTAGGTGTATCTATGCCTGGTCTTGTCCCCTGCTGTCCTTGTTTCCTGACTGGGTGTCCCAGCTGGACTTCAGACCTTAGCTGGTGGTAGCTTTGTCTCCAGAACGCACCTTGGACCTATGCTGCAGTCTTGTCTCCAGCCCTTTCTCCTGCCGCTCCTGACCAGACCCGGGCCTGATTCATCACCTTGCCTCATCTAGGGCTGTGACTGGGATCTGTCCTGGTTGTCCCCTGGTGGTGCTGATCCCCTGCGGGACCGTGTCAGGGTCATGCTTGACTCTGGGCTGATCCCCCTGCGTGGGGCAGCCTCACTCCTGCTGCTCTGTGGCCGTGAGCTGAGGTCTCTCCAGTCCTGAGCTGAGCGCAATGGGACCTGGTCCTCGGGCTGTGCAGGACCTGTCCCCACACCTCCTCCCCGGGTGAAGGCCATGGACCTTGCAGCCTGCTCCTTCCCCAGCAACCCTAGGGCACTACTGCATCCCTTTTTCTGTCCCTGGGGCTCCTCAGTGCTGGCTGTCCTGTGCCACCTGCCACTTACATGGCCCCTCCACAGTGTGGGCTTGGCACCCCTCCCCACGTCTGCCTGTGTCTGGGACCCCTTTTTTGTCTCTGAAGCAGATTCATGTCCCTGCCTCGCTTCCAAATTGTGATCCTCACCTGGGTCCAAGTCTCCTGTGCCCTGTCCCCACACTGTGGCCCTGTCCTGGCTCTGTGCTGCCATCCTGACCCAGCTCCACATCCCTGCCCCGGCTGTGTGTCATCCAACCAGCAGAAGCCAGGGCATTGCACAAGTAACTGTCCATTGCTCGTAGACCTCTGCAAGGTGCGAGAACACACCTTGATGGTTGCCAGGACCCTGAGTGCATTACTGGGTCTTGTCTTTCCTGACCAGCCTCACCTGAGACTTGCACCCAGACATCCTCATGGCTCAGGAGCTCTAAAGTCCTGCCTCCTGCCATCCTGGCTTACTGACTGGTTTTCCTAGATGGACTCTAGATCTCCTTTGTAGGCTGCTTCATCTTCGGTCCCATCTCTGTCTCTGCTCAGATACGGAGGGACTGCACCCAGATCAGTGGGGTCACCAGCTGGGCTGGGGTCACTCCTGGCTCCTGGCTTGTCCTCTCTTGTGGGGTAGCCCTGGTCTTGCTGCTCCCTCACATTGGTGACAAGCCAGACCATGGTAGGAGGCCTCATCTCCAGTGGCCCTGATACTGGTTTTTCCCTCCCCGCCCTGCTGCATCCATTAGCCTGATGCTTTCTGGCAGCAGCTGCACATGGAACAGGAGACCTGAACTTTTCCATTCCCCAGCCTCCAGTGCTGCCAATCCCTCTGAGCTAGGAACAGGCACTAAACTCACGCTCTACCAGCAAATGGCTCCTGGCTCTTCCCTTTGCTTCTTGAGTCCCAGGTGCCGTTCACCCTGGCTGAGAGGGAAGGGAAGGAAGGGAGTCATTCCCCTCTGTCCCAGTGGGTCCAGCCCGGCTCGGTTTCTCTGCCTGCTCACACCATGTTGGCCTGAGCTGCGGTGGCTCTCCCCTCCCTGTGAGCACCTAATGCTGCTCCTTCCCCCCTCCTGTCCCACTGACAGCTCTAGCACAGTTGGTGTGTGGTCCTTGGCACACGCCAGTGTCATTCCAAACAGCCTGCCCCCAAACTCTTGGCAAAAGGGACATTCTTAATAATAATAATAATAGACTCATAATCCCCCCACCCCCTTGTCAAATTACACAGTCAAAAAAAAAGAGGAGCGTGGGAGAGCCTGGCTGGCCTTAAAGCCCTGCTCCACCTGCTTGCCGACTCAGACACCAAGCCAAGGATAGTTGGAGGAGGCTCTTGGGAGACTCTGTTCAAAGCCAAAGGAGGGCGGGAGGAGTTTTCCTTGCTTTTGGGGCAGTCCCCCAGGCCATCTGCCTGGATCCTGCTATTGGAAAAGACCTCTGCACCTCCAGACACCCTGCAGACATGCTGGCAAGCTCAAGTTAGCTCCTGGTGTCCATCCCCGTGCAGAAAATACTGCTGGCCCACGCTCCCCTTTCCACTGACACCGAGTGGTGTGATTGCTACTCACAGTCTAGGCTTTTTTCCCTCTCCGGGAGCAAGACAGAAAGGCTTCCTGCTTGTGCACTTAAGACAAATTTGTTCGTCAAGAGGTCTTGGCTCCCTCCTCACTGTGGTTATGGGAAGGCCTTTTTGTTTAAAGAAGAAAACTAATGAATAGATTCCCCTGACACCCAGCCTTATCAGGCACGAACCAAAGGGAGTCCCTTTTTTAAACATCAGGAGTACATTGCTGGATAACACCCCTCCTCTCCCTCCCCTCTTGGCTTTTATTTAGTTGGACCAGGCTTTTTTTCTGCCTCTATTTGCTCTTTCTGAGCTCCTTGCTTCTTGCCAGACCTGTTTAGGGAAAGTGGGAGGACAGTGAGGGTCCCACAGGCCAGGGCCTCTGGGCTGGAACAGCACAGGAGCAGTGCTGCTCCAAGGACTTGCCGTGGCAGAGCTGGAGGCAAGGAAGGTGCAAGCAAGTGGAGGCATATGGACAGAGTGTCTGTGGCACGTCAGGGCCAGGACACGAGGAGACAGAAGTGGGAGAGAAAGTTCCCTCTCTCTTGACCTTTGGTTTCTCTCTCCTCTCTGCACACCTAAGATGGTGAGGCAAAAAACGGTGTGCTCTCCTCCCTGCCCTACAAAAATAGAGACTAGAGTCAAACTTGGAATTCCCCTTTGTCTCATCACTGGGGAGACAGGGTCTTGGTGGTGATCTCACCCCATCAGAAACCTTTCTGAGCACAAGGCTAGCAAGCAATGAAGAGGGAGGCCGGGGAGGAGGAGGGCAGTCATGGCAGGAAACCAAGAACACATCAGACACTCTAAATTTAGATCTTTTTATTCAGCTCGGACAATATTCCTTGATTTCTCATTGTTCAGGAGAGGGCAGAGGGCAGGGGATCTATTGAAAGGCTTTGTCCTGAGAGATGCCACTTTGTCTGGGTATATGGGGGTGGAGGAGTCACAGATCGGGTCAGTCTGGCATGAGCAAGGGGTTTGTGTCCTGCTGCTCCAAATGGCCTTGGGCTGGGGTGGTAGGTGAGCATCTCTGAGCATCCCTGTGAGGCGGAGCGCGGGGCTCCCCTCAACCCTATGCACCCACCGCTGTCCATGCTCAAAGCAGCTGCAAGGACCGGCACAGGGGCCCCACAGTGAGCACCTGTGACCAGGGAGCGGCGCCTTTGCTTTGGGGCAGGTCCCCGTGCCAGCGGGAGTCAGACGCAGGGCGTGTAGGATAAACACACACCCGCTCTATACGTCTCGCTGCCTTTCCGGCATCACAGCTCAAAGTCTATTTTTAAACTCCCTCCTTGATTACACAGGCCAGCAGATAGCGACAGCCTGCCTCCTGCCGTGCCAGGGGTGCTGCTCTCCCGCCTGCCCTGGGGATCTGGGTGTCCTCCATGCCGCCCAGCGGGCACCCTGTCTGCAGATGGGGACAGGGCACAGGGTGGGCTACAGGCACGAACCCCTTCTCTCCCCCATCACAGGCTGAAGCCACGGTGGGTGCAGGCAAACCACGGTGCCCGGCTGCATTTGTGCTGTCGAAAACCAGCTGCTGGCTATGCTGGCACAAGGGTGCCGCAGGATGTTTCATCCCGCTGTATCAGTGGGATGCCAGTTTTTCTCAGGGCCCGTGGCTTATGGGAGCTAAATGAGCTGAGGGCTGGTCGCAGCGTCACTGAATCTGCCCACCACTCGTGTCAGCGCAGCTGACTAGGCGCGGGCGGGAGGAACAGCTCTTGCAGGTAGCACACAGGGGGCTTTCCGCCTTGACCCCTGGCAAGCAAGATTTAGAGACGGTTTTGCTCTGCAGCCGTAAGCAGTGATAGTAGGTGGGGGGGGAGGGAGAACCTCTTGCTTTTGGTTTTCGACCCTCATCTTCATTTCACATCATGAGTCATGTTACGTTCTGAGCTGAGTAACTGCTGGGGCTATTTTTACTCCAGCTCAGCAAGCTTCCTTCTTGCTGCTGCTGCTGCCACCACCGCTCGCCGCAGACCCAGGGGCAAAGGATGGGGAGATGGTGAGTGGCAGAGGCTGAGGGCAGGGGAAGCAGTGTTTGGGGTGGTGTCAGTGGAAAGGGGGACCACTGCCCACCTAATCAATTTGGAAACAAAAGTAGTATATGCCTCCTGAAAAACAACAGATGACCTGTGATGTGTGGTGTATTCACACACACACATACATATATATTTATTATACTGGGAGAGGGGAAGGAGGGAGGGAGAGAAATTCCTTTTGAGTGCTATTCACCAGTCTGGAAAAATAAAGAAGGAAAGCAGAACATTTTTTCCTTTCATCAAAACAGGAAAGAGAGGGGGAATGGGGTGGGGAGCAGATCCATAGACATAATGGATGGTTGCCAGAGTAAGGAAATTGTTCCCTTCTACCCTA
>NW_010141863.1:19598-19972 GCF_000699245.1 Pterocles gutturalis
AAGAAATATACCATAGTGCATCCCCTCCTCCCCACCTGGTATAGGAATGTGTGTGCACACAGGAAAGTGCTGGGAAATCAGTCCCCCCAGCTTTGCCTTCTCTCTTTGAATCTCAAGCTGCACATCTGCAGAGATGTGAAATGCCTTTGCCTTCTTCACCCCAAAGCGTGGGGCAGCAAGCCGTGGCCAGCACAAGCCCTCTCCCTGTCTGCTGTTGTCAGGGTCCCTGCTCTTCCCTTTGCATGCATCTGTGCACTCGTCCCCCCTTTCCTATCCTTTCCTCTCTGCCAGGTTTCTGCCAGGAATGGGTGAGGTGATGGAGGTGGTGAGGGGCAGGGCGAATCCTTCCACTGGGGAAAGACAGGCAGAGAGAG
>NW_010141863.1:20003-24907 GCF_000699245.1 Pterocles gutturalis
AGAGGAAGCCTGGCAGGTCCCATTGAACGCCTGCCTGCCAGGTGACAACTTCTCTTTCCCCTGGAGGCAGTTGCTCTGTGAGAGCTTTACTCATCCTTGGAAAGCATTTTCCCTGCCAGCACCAGGGGCAAGAAGGCAAATTACACAAGCCCTGGGCACCTCGAGGCTCTGCCTTTCTTCAGCACCAAATATAAACACCAGGGTCCCTGCCTGTCTCTGTCTCCTTCCTTTGGTCTCTCTTCTCCTTTCCTCCTTTCTTCCTCTGTTAGACCAAACTCAGTCATTAGGAAGTTGGGGCAGCTCCTAAGGCGGCAGCCTCTGCGGCAAATTTTGTAAACAGCAGCATAAGCTGCATACAATGACTCTGTTCTGATCACTTGGGTCAGGGTAAACCGTGAAACTGATGCGCCCACAAAATGGGCCTCTGGGTGTAAACTAGGCAGAAAACTTACTCTAGGTACTTAATTTCAATGTCACGGCTGCTCCCCTCCATTGACGGCTGTGGCAGCCCCGTGGAGTAGGCGTAGAGATTGCTCATCATTCTCCTGAACTTAAAGACTGGAACGGGCGCAACACCTAAGTTAGATACCTTGAGTGGGCAGGCTGACTACAAGTTGGCTGTCAACACCTCCTAATTTCTTTCCATTGATTGTTTTTCAAAATAGGACTCATCATGGAGAGGCTGAGACATCTCAGCTGTTCAGACTGAGTCTTGCTTTCCATTGTAAGCCCTGTTTTTCTTCCTGCTGTTTCACAATTCTCTCCCTGCTCTTAAAAAAAGAAAAAGAAAAAAAGAAAAAAGAAGATATCACCCCTCACATCATGCATCTGTGGATGGTGGCTAGCAGATAATTTTTTCCACTGACATGAGATGAAGGGAGAGCAGCCTGGCAGCAAGGAACTGCCTATTGTCCTCAGACACGTGTTGCCCTTCTCCCTAGTGATAAGAAAATAACCAAGGAGATGAGTTCAGCTGTTTGCAGGTTAGAAAACTGTAGTGGTGGTGAAAGTGTTTTAGTAAGAAACCCTGCTACAGGCTCTTATGAAATCTCTGGTCTTGTTGCGGTTTGTCTGTGGGGCCATTGCCAGCTAGCACAGTTGCGACCAGACCTTGTCAAGTCATGATGCTCTAACGGGACGTTTTTACGGTCCAGCTGCTTCATGTAACCTCAAAATATCTTCCCACCGTATGCGATGGTGGTTTTGAACTCTTGTCCTCTGACATCTGGGGCACCGATAGCCCCACAAGTCTGCACATGCACCCCTCAGGCCAGGTGAGGGGAAGACAGAGTGGTCTCTGTTAGATTTAGGGGTTCATGGGATGAATGACAAGCTAATTTCACAAAAGCAAGAGAATCAAAGGAGGACCCACCCAGCTCAAGACACAGTAGTTTTAAATGCATGTGCTCCGGTTGGACTCAATGCCAAAGAGAATGACCCAGGCTGCATCTAAAGACCTCACCAGAGAAAAATCTGTCCCTGTCTTAAAAGCAGAAAGAGTAAGGAAAAGCAACTGAAGCCTGAGCAGCTTGAATATAATTTTGCTCTATTTCCAGGCAGGGTCATAGGTAGATGATTAGTCAAATTCCAAACATCCTCTTCCTTGCCGTCTGGAGCTTCAACGGGGATTAGCTTTTTGTTTCTGATGCCGACCTTCTAAAAACTGCCTGGCATCATTCACGTGAAAATAAATAACTCTATTTCTATCCCAGCTCAAATGTAATGAAGCCGGATATTTTTCAAAAAAAAAACAAAACGCACCACACGTAGCCCCCCTAAAAGCAGGCCCTGCAGCAGCTCTTGTCGCTACCAAGCAAGAAATTTGCAGCAGTCCCTGCTAGCTTACTGCTGAGTCCTTTTCCTCTCCAGAGTGACATCTCTCCCTGCTGAGGAGTTTAATCAAGCCTCCAACACACAGGCTGCTCTGTCCTGGCCAAGCAACCACTACGGTGTGGGGGACCCGCTACACAGCTTTAACAAGGTGACGTGGAGGTGGTGGAGCCACACCAGGTTATTAGGGGGAGGAGAACCTCAAAGGGCACCTGAGCCTCCATTTACCCCTTATGAACTTCAAACACATAATGGGGTCATGGACATCCAGGAGGTAGCTGCCCTCAGCTCCCTCTACATGGATAGAAGGACTTCCAGAAGCTGGTTTGACTGTCCCAAATCCTCAGCTTTTCCCCCACTGACCGTCAAGGAGCCCAGGGCTATGGCATTCTTTTGGACAGTGCCATCTGGAGCGAGGTAAGATGGACCCAGACCCTTTAAAAACCTTTCTTTGGAGCCTCCTACAGATTTCAGGAGTTTCAGTGCCCAGGTAGATGTTAGGGCAGTAGCTCCACCCTGCTGGGGGGTCAGAACCAAATTGTCATTGTGTGAAATGGCTGGTATGCTGCTGGCGGGCCAGGATGGAGAATGAGGGGAATTCTAAGAGTGTCCCGAGGAATTTGGGGTGGGACAGGGCTATCATGGTTGGAGCATCTAAGGTAAAGTCCTGTTAAGGTCTCTGGCGGTGGAACCGAGCAAAGGTATGTGTTGCATTTTCACTTCCTCCCACTTGAGCTCCAAAATTGGGACCGAGCCACTTCAGACTCAGTTTGAGGGTCTCCCAGGACACTCCTGATATCTGCACTTATGCACCTCAGATGCCCCGGGCTTTGGAGTTGACATGGCTCTGATGAGCTCCCCATCTGTGGGGAAATCTGCACCCTCTTCTTCTGTGTCAGGGTGAAGTGTCAGTGATCCCTTGTGACCTAACAGCATCTTGACATTCTGCCCTACTGTGGGACCTTTCATTTTGTGTTTGAGTTACCGGTCTCTGTGATGGGAGGGGCAGAGAAGCTGTACTATTTTAAGAAAGCTATGGAGGACCCTCCAGTCCTCCTTGTGTCCCTGTGCTTCCTGACCAACACCCACATCCATGAGTCCAAAGTCAGGTTCAGGGGTGTAGCTAGCCCAGCAGGGAGGTGTTGTCAGATGCCTACTACAGAAGAGCATTTGCTGGGCTGCATGTTGCTTGGTGCTGGTAGCTACTCCTCATGCTCAGACACTTTGGATGGTGCATACACAAGTGCTGGTGTGAGACCCTGTGTTTTAGAGCGAGTTGGCTGCTTGAGACTTGCAGGCACCTAGATAGTCTAAGGAAGCATGTGTGATGCTGTGAGATGAGGCCACTGGCATGCCGGTGGGTGTATGTATGTGATAAAAGAAGAGAGAGGGGGAGAGTGAAGGAGAACACATGGATGCCCAGGGATGTGTGAATGAGACAAAAATTGCATGTAGCTGTGCATGCAAGCAGCTAGAATAGAAGCATGTGCGTAGCAGAGAAAAAGCAGGGAAGATGCTTGGGATTCAGAGCAAATGCCTGCTGAGCGCCTGCGGTGCATGACGGTGCAGGAATGTATCGGTGGATACGAGCCTGCGCAAAGATGGTGCAGAAACCCCCCCTGGTTGTGCCTGGAGTGTGCTTTGCAAGTGTGCAACTCTGCACTGGGAGATCACTCGTATGTACATGAGAGGGTGTGTGTACGGGTGGTTTTTCAATAGGATATGACTCTTTCTTGAACTCACCTGTTAGCAGCCTTCCCCTCCCTACTCTTCCCTGCACCCCCCCCCCCAAAAAAAAAAAAAAAATCTGCTTGCTTAATTTCCCTTCAGATGTTTATTACATCGTGGAGATAATCATGCAGCAAAATACCTCCCGGTGCCACGAGCAACACTATATTGTCTTGTAGCAATGTTTAATTTCTCTGGCTTTTTTTTTTTCCCTGCACACAAAGAGATGTAAGATATTAAAGCTGCCTCTCTCCCTGGAGCTAGTGGTGTAGCAGGGCAGGGAAGAAGATGAGTTGAGCTTAGAGAAATGGGCTTTAGACTGCAACAGCAAGAACCCGGAGCCAAAAAAATAACAAACTACCGTGCCGGGAACTCCTCTCTTCTTATCTCTTGCTGAGGAGGAAGGAATTTCTGTCCCCATTCCTCATGCGATATTAAAGCCACATTACACAGGGTATTACAGCATTAGTCATTTTTAATTAATTTATCATTGAAATTAACACACTTTTTATTTTGTCAGCAATGGACTGCTACTCCCCTCACTAGATTTTTCGCCTTGATACCAAGCCAAGAGGAGGATGGCAAGCTATGCTCCACCCATCTCCTCTCCTTTATAAAAGGAGCAGCCCCAAGTGCCAGTTTAGTCTCTCTTGCAGCTTGCAGACTAAAATAAAGACCCACCAGCTCGCTCGCCTCCCCTACAATTTTACCTTTTCTGCTCTTTTTTTTTTCTCTTTCTTGTTGCAACAGAGCGCGGGAGGCAGCAGCTTCTCTGCTCTGAGGCTTGTCAAGGCTCAGCGCACACACGCACACATACACGCAAACCAGAGCGAAAACATTTGCTCTCACCTGTCTCCAAACCCAAAGCAAACCTCACAAGCAAACCGCCAACACTTCAAACAAGAAGGCACCCAAGCCAGAGCCTAATGTAAGGGGAAGAAATTCAATGTACACTAGCAACTTTTGATAAAAAGCAAGTAAGCATAAAGAAGAAAAGCGCATTTCAAGAAGGACACCTTAAGGAAGAAGATTTTATTTTTTGGATTTCATAGCAAACTTTGGAAAAGTTTTTTTTAATTATTATTGTTATTATTATTTTGTGCATCTTCTTCCAAGAACACTGAGTCATCGTTACCTGCATGTAAAATCTTTTACATAGATATATATTTTAAAAAGGAAGAAAACCGAGAGGAAAACCAGCATGCGGACCACCTAGCAAAAGGCAACACCGAAGCATCCCTTGCAGCGAGGGGGGATGCAGACTCTTGGATGCGTATAATTTCGAGGGACTGCATTTTTTTCCCAGCGGGCTTATGAGATAGCGCAGAAGGCAGGCGAGTCACCGA